>NC_089802.1:72734728-72972228 GCF_029633855.1 Hoplias malabaricus | reverse complement strand
TCGAACATTGTACGAGTGCAGCCCTCCTGGGTGCTGTATCATATACTGAGACAAGTCTGTTTGCTGAGTGAGAGAGAGAGATAAATATAGAGAGAATGAATGAAAGAGAGAGAGAGAGAGAGAGAGAGAGAGAGATGGGTTATCATTATTTTACAGCTTGTAAATTGTCAAAGCCTGTGGAGTAGATAAAGAAGAAGATAAAAGAAAATGAAATTGAGGCCTGTACTCACCACATACTCGAAGACGAAGGTAAGAGACTCGCGTGTGTGAATGATGTCATGGAGCAGGACAATGTTAGCATGCTTCAGGCCTTTTAACAGAGAGGCTGAGAAAAGAACATATCATCATCATCATCATGGTCACTGGAAAGCAATAAAAACCCAATGATAAACAACACAAAACTTAAATACAGTAACAGGAAATACGGTACACAAAAAATTTCAATTAAACTAAAACTGTATCTAAGTCCCTTGGTTCTCTCACCTTCTCTGATAGCAGTGAATGGAACCCCTTCTTCTGTCTTCATGCGGATCACCTTTAGTGCCACCAAGTGGCCATTTATCCTAAAAGACATAGTCACAGATCACAGAGCTACTGCCAGAGAAACTAAAGCCATTAAGGTTCTATATAAGAATTTATCATTCGTTCATTTATTCATCTTCTATAACTAGTTCACCCTGATCAGGATGGGTCCAGAACCAAATCTGGCTGCAAGAAAGAAACATGTACAGGACACAAATCCATCTCAGGGCATCAAAAGCTTAGCCAGTCACACCTGAGGAAGATTTCACACAGCCAACATGTGTTTTTGGACTGTGGGAGGAAAGCAGAGCACCCATATAAAAAGCCAGTGTGATATGGGGAGAAAACACTAAACTCCTCACAGACAGTGACACAAGGAAGAACCCAGGACCCTGAGATTGAAGCGCCATTGTGTGTCTATACACATGTTCACTCCATAATTTCTGGTGTTTGATCAATGAAGGTATATTTTTGTACCAATGAGTAGCAAGAACTCACAGTAGCAAGAATAAAAATGTAAAAACTAATAACAAAAATAACATATTATCAGTGTCCTTTAATGCTCAGGAGCTATATGTGACTGCTTTTATCTGCTGTACCAAAATAGCCCTCTAGATACAATAAGCACACAGTGTCACTCACTGGGACGGCAAATGATTTATTGTCAGAAAGAGGGAAAATAAGATCGACGTCATTCATCCAGCAGAGGGCAACACTAGCACTGATTGTGCTGGCTGCGGTTGGTACACACTCCTAACCTCAGATTTTGGCCTTGTTTCAGTAACGTTTTGAACATGTCACCACCAAAGCCCGTCACACATGTAACATAAATGCTTTCTCACCGGGACAAGAGTAGTAGAGGTCTGTGAGGAGTGGAAATTTCAGTCAAAGCACACTTGCCTCACTTAGCTGTAGAGTATTTTTTTAAGTGTAGTTGTCAAGCTGTAGCCTTTAGCTTGCTAACTAGCAGAACTTTCAAGTTTTAATTTATTGATTGTTTTTATTGATTATTTTCCCATTTTCCTTTTTGTACAAATTGCAAAGAACTTCAAAACACCTTGTACAAGAACTTACTGTGAATTTTACAGTAATGTGTTATTATACATAGTATACTATAATGTAATTGCACATACTTAACTGTAATTCTCCATTCAATTAAAGTTGCAGTGGGAGTATGTATGTATGTATATGTCTACACTAACCTGCTTATTCCTTTGTACACGGTGGCGTATGTTCCCTCTCCTAGTTTCTCCAGGTTCAGGTAAGAAGTGGCTGTTCCAAACTGCAGCCCTGTTTTCTGTGAGTACAGTAAAATAGGCTATATGTTTGTATATATATTGTTTTTTTGAACAAAGCAAACATTCCAAGTTGCAAAAGCTCATTTCAGGGAGGTACCCCTGGACCCAGACCTCGACTCACCCACTGGAACTCCTGCTGGAAGCTCTTGCCCCCCAGTGGGTCGCTATTACTGCGTCCTCTCTGAACTCGCAACCTCCGAACTTGCAGTGTGTGGAACCAGTGAGGCTGCGGAGCCCCATCTACCCCATCTAACTCTCCCAGCTAGAGAGAGAAAGAGAAAGAGAGAGAGAGTGTTGGAAAGAAGGTGCTAATACTGATTGAAAAGCCCTGAGTTAGCTTCTATCTATCTCCTATTTCCCAGATAAGAATTGATGTGTGATGTGATATGACAGGATGCTAAAGGCTCATCCCAAACAGGGGCCCAAGACCTGATAAGTATGAGGGGGAGAAAGAGAGAGAGAGAGAGAGAGAGAGAGAGAGAGAGAGAGAGAGAGAGAGAGAGAGAGAGAGAGAGACAGATGGAATGTATAAAAAATAGAAATACAGGTGCAATGCAGGACCAAGGCAGGAATGCAGCCTGGACATGGTGCTAGTCCATAACATATACAGCCTGTCATTCACGAACTCACACCTGTGAACACCTTTACCCACCCAATCATATAAGGCTTTTTAGTATTGTTGGAGGAAATCAGAATACCCACATGAAACTCATCAAACTCCACACACACAGTGACCCGAGGCAGGTACTGAACCCACAACCCCAGGACCCTGGATTTGTGTGGAGGTACCATTTTTACAACAAAAATACCCTGTGCCAGCAACATGTCCTTAAATCAAGGAGTGAGGTTTCTAACCCAAAGTGAATGGAATGGACAACTGGGTCACCTATAAACTGATATGATATCATAATCTATAGGATGGATTGTTATATTGTTTCCATTCCCTGAAGCTGTATCTCAGTTTATAGGAATTATTGCTATTTCTGTGTCCTGTTATGTCATTTATTCATTCATTGCCTGTAATTGCTTATCCTATTCAGGGATGAGATACATCCGGACACACACACAAGTCCTCACAGACAATCTCCCAAGGTGGGTCCTGAATCCACAACTCCAGGAACCTAGAGTTGTGTGACAGTTGGAATCCTTATTGCCGCCCCTATTTTGACGTCATTGTCTTTAATAAAATGACAGTTTCCATGCCCTGTTATGACATAAACATTTCAATAAAAGATGGCAGTTTGCCCTATTTTTATGACATAATAATCTCAATAAAACACGAGTTTCCAAATCCTATTATGATGTCATAATGTCACTAAAAGATAACAGTTTCCATGCCCTATTATGACATTAAAATCTCATTTAAAGGGGACAGTTTCAGTGCAGTAATATGACAATAATCTCAATTAAAATACACTCATGTGGAAAAAAAACATAATCCAAGCCCAAACCAAATATTTTGAAAGGTAAAGCAATATGTAAGCATAAAGCAACATAAATCATGAGCAATATGTTAGTTACAAGCCATAGTGGAATTGCAGAAGACACATAGCCAGTGGCTAAAGAGTTTCTCATGTAGAGACAAAATCAATAGCACTTTTTCATTTCAGTCAGACCTAAAAAAAAGTATGGTCCTCAGAGTGTTAGACACTGTCTGTAACATTTTAATGATGCTATGTGACACATAGATTTTAACAACTGGCAAAAGCCTACATAAACATTTTAAATGCTCTCAACAATTATCAGTTGTCATAAAGCCTGTTTGAGTCCATTTCAAACTATAAAGTATAAGACAACTTTTGCTTGTTGTTTATGTTGTTATCCGGTCCATTGACGAATGACAACACCCCAACTTCTCAAACACACACACACACACACACACACATTCACATTCAAACACACACATACACACTACCTCAGCGACTGGCAGTGACGACACTCTCCAGCTTTTTGAAGGCCTTTCTTCAATTATTGTTTCCTCCAGTCCTTCCGTCCATCTGCCCCCAGCCTCATCTACACTTTCCTGACCATTCCTGACCTCTTTCTCCTGTCCACAACACCAACAGCATTTGCGCGCACACAGAGACCCCCAGAGCCGGAGCCTCCAGAGCAAGTCCTCCATTACACTCTCTCTCTCTCTCTCTCTCTCTCTCTCTCTCTCTGGCTTTCGAAATGGGTCGGCCCAATCGCTCATATGACCAGCGTAAGTGTGTGTGTGTGTGTGAGTATGTGTTTTGTGTAGAGGCCTGGTCTTATGACCGTCTCTCGTCTATAAGAGTACAACAAAAACAGCCATGTTCTCTTTGCTAATGGGAACAAGCATGTCCATTCAAGCAGACTGGAGGAAAGGAGGAGAGAGTGAGAGAGAGGCAGAGAGAAAGAGACAGAGTCAGAGAAGGACATGACAAGAGATGGTTCAGAGAATGTAAAGCATACACAAACTGGTCATAAAATAAGTGCAGTATATTTGGCAAATGTCCACTACATGGATTCATTTAATTTATTGTGCATTTGGACACAGTGGTTTAATTCTGCTTGCCTTGAACTGAAAACGGGTGCTCTGGAGCACATGCACATACGCCATAGGTCACAATGCTCAATGGTAGACATTGTTAAGAGAACTATAAATCCCCTAAATGTGGCTCCAGTGTGATTTATCACCATGCAATACTTTTTGGAAAAGCTGAATTGGTGTTTTCAGAACTGAACAAAAAAGCTGCATTAATAAATGGTTAAAATATACATTAATTCATTTATTCGTCACAGTTTGACCAGTGCCTCCTGGAGTCTCTGGGCACAAGGCAAGAACACACACTGGATGACATGCCTGTCCAATAGAGGGCAGCATACATTTACCCAGTTTTCTCCCCACCACACCCCTACCCCAGATTGTTTCCATGCTGTGTTATGACATCATTAATTGCCTATGACATCAGATCTGTTTGTTTGTGATCATCAAATGTTTTATGCCATTTCTTAATGTGAGCATAGCTTACGTTATATTTATTTATTTTATTATTATTATTATTTATTTTGTATTTTTTTACATATATATGTGTGACTCAAAAGTGTCTGTAGGTGTGAGTGTGTGAGTGAATGTGTGTGAGTGTGTCTGTGTTGCCCTGTGAAGGACTGGCGCCCCCTCCAGGGTGTATTCCTGCCTTGCGCCCAATAATTCCAGGTAGGCTCTGGACACACCGCGACCCTGAATTGGATAAGGGTTACAGATAATGAATGAATGAATTAATATATATGAGTGTGTGTTTTTCTGTGTGTGTTTATCAGTTTGGCTCCCATTGTCTGATTGTGTAAACAATCAAGTTGTGGAGACTACAATGTAATGTCCCCACAATACTTGGAAACAAACTGGTGAGTGTGTGTTTTTGTGTGTGTGTGTGTGTGAGAGAGAGAGAGAGAGAGAGAGAGAGAGAGAGAGAGAGAGAGAGAGAGCGAGTGTTTGTCCTTCCCTTTATTATTCACCTCCCTCTCCATCTCCCATGCAGGTGGCATTGCCATATTTTAAATCTCAGATCTGATGAAACACATAAAAGTTATGTATTCCCTCATGCTTTTTTTTTTTTCTTTTAGTCTTTAAAGACGACGTGTTTCTTACCTCCTGATAGCCCAGATGTCTCTGCTTCAAACCTGGGAATACAATAAAAAGACAGTTTGCTCAAACAATCCTAGGCACTTACAACAGAAGGCACGAACAGAGACATTTGTTTACAAATGCTGATCAACTCTACAAGAAAGATATGAGATTTACAGTATTTAGGTTTGGAGAAAAGAAAAGAGAAGAATAGAAACATAAAACACTAGGGAATCAAGGAAAGCACAGGACAAGAGGATAGATTAAATATTGAGGAAATAGAATTAGAGAGTAAAAGTTGAAAGAAAGTAACAGGAATGGTTACAAAAGATAAATAAAATAATTAGTCAATTCCATAAGACAGGACAGAATATGATGAAAAGAAAGGACAGGCCAAGACAAGAAGACAAGAACTGACAGGACAGAAGGAAAGAGAACAGTAAGAAAGCAAAAGACAGGATGGGATAAAGAAAAGGACAGAATAACCAGAGGTCAATCTTTCACACAAAAGGACAATAAAGAAAAAGAAAAGGAATGACAGGAAAGGACACAGAAGGTAAATGACTGAGAGAAGAGGACCAGATGGCACACCTGTGATGCTCAGAGAGAGCAAGTGTCACAGCACAGAGCATCCACAGAACATACAGGAAAAAAGACAGGAGGAAATGACTAGAGGTCAATGGAGGAGAGGAGCCAACAGGATGAGTGAATACAGCAGTGGAATGGAAGGGAAAAGAGTGGAGAGGAGAGAACAGGACATGGGAGGAGAAGACAAGATAATAGAGGCTTATGTGGGAGAGGAAAGGATAAGACAACAAATGTAATGATAGGGGAGGAGAAAACACTGCACAAGAGAAGGAGAAGACGGCAAATGAGTAGAAGAAGGGTAGGGACAAGTGAGAAGACAACAAAAGAGGATAATACAAGAGGAACATAAAGGAAAGAGCTGATATGATAGAAAAGGACAAGAGAGGAGAGGACAGTGAAGTGAAGTCAGGAGAGGTGAATAATGGAGAGGAGAGGACAAGATAGTAGAGGACAGGATAAGGTAGGACAATAGAGACAAGGACAAGACAACAGAAGAAAGGTGAGTGGGACAAGTGAGATGAGAACATGAGAGGATATGAAAGAAGCGGAGAAAACCAGAGGGAAACAAAGGGGTGAGGAGACAATGAGAGGAGAGGAAAGAAAATGAGAGAAGATAGCACAAGACATGAAAGGAGAGGACAGGTGAGAAGAAGACAGAAGAGGACAAGTGAAGGAGAGCAGAGAAGAGGACAAGAGAGGAGATGATAGGAGAGGAGACAAGATAAGACTAAATGAAGAGAGAACATTGTCAAATTAGTTTTTCTGCAAGAGTAGCAAGACCTCATTCGAGAGGCCAATAGCAGGAAGAGACCGAGGGATATGTACAGTGTGTGGACATCTCTCTCTTTATCAGTGCAGAAAGCCTTTAGATACTTGGGAGCTGCAGAGATACATGATGGGATGTGACAGGTGGGAGCATTAAGATGAACCACTTTTTGAAAAGTTTCTGAGAAATGTTAAAAACCACTTTAAGTTTTTAGACCCTAGGGATTGGCATGACCACTCCAGCTTTGCTCAACAGCTGTGAGGCCACCTTTAGAAGTGACAAAACCTCTAATGTCTTTTGCTTCCTGAACCTGCACAGTAACCTCAAAAATCTCACGACCAAAACTAAAGGAGACATTACAGAGTTCATGGAAAGACGTTCTATCTTTCTGGTGTAGAAGCTGACATATAAATGACCAAGTCAGATGACTAAAGCAACAAGTAATTAACTCAAAATAATCTGGTACCAGTGGGAACGCTGCAGATTTAATTATCTAAAGACTCTTCTTGGCATAGCACTGGCAGGACAGTGACCGTCACTGAATTAGTGCCACAGCCGATGTCGTCAGGAGGGGACATGCAGGACTGGCTGCCAGCAGTGGCCTGCTGCAACACCAACTCAAGGTCATTTCCAGGCAATATCTGAAAATGTAGCATATTTACTTATGTCTTAAAGAAGCCATTGTACCTTTAAATGCTTGTCGAAGCAGTGGTTAATAAGTAATATGCAATTATAACTACCTCTGGATAAAGATATAAGTAATAAACAATCACACACAATTGTTTACATTTATTTATAAACTTGGCAGTAAGTCCAAGTAATCAATGTTTTGTTGTAGCTAGCATAATGGGCTATGTTAGCCATTAGCTAGTTAGCTAGATCTCTATGTTAGCATGCGAAGAGAGTGAAGCCTTGCACACTGTGTTAACTGGGAACTTTCTGAACTGATGCCAAAGCAATGTCTCAGCTCAACACTGTTTGTAAACACTCCCAGTTCCATTACAGTAGTGATTAAATGCTCATGCTGGCTAGCACTGCATTGAATGGTACAGTGCTCATCAAAGTTATCAGGGTAGCTTAATTTACTGTGTTCCTTTGTTTTTATTCATTGTTTTGCAACTGCATCTTTCTGTTCAGGGTTGCTAGGGGTCCAGAACCTATCTGGAATCATTGGGAGCAAAGTAGAAACACACCAGGCACTTGCACAGTCACACCCCTAGATATATTGCACAGCCAGTCCACCTACAAATGTGTTTTTGGACTGTGGGAAGAAACTGGAGCACCTGGAAGGAAATCACACAGACAGAGGCAGACCACACCAAACTTCCCAGGGCCTTAGAGCTGTGTTCCATTGACATTACTTATAACGCCACTTTTCTACCTGTGTTTTTCATATTTTTAAAATATGAATCATTAATCTCTGTAAGTTGATGAGGAAATATTAACAAAGAGGCATTCAGCCAGGCTGTTCTTGCCTTGTTGATCCATGTTTGTTGGGGAATTTCAGTTTGAACTCTATGCTTGTTTTTCCCTTTTTATTTTTGTTGCTCAGTCTTCTTCCGCTGCAATGATAGTCATAAAAGAACGAGAAAGAGTAAGAGAGGCTCAAAGAGCCCATCACTCATGCTCCAGTGCACTCATGCCTTCTTTCCTGATTGTCCCTTCCTCCATTCCTCCATTGTTCTTCTCCTCTTCTCACCCATTTCCCTTTTTACTCCATTCCCAAGCATTCATTTCAGTTCTCCTCACTGGTTTCCTGCTAATCTTTACTTTCTCATCAAAATCTGCATATTTTCATTGCTTGTCTTTTTTCTGCACTGTGTATTGTAGGTTTTTAAAAACCCCTTGGCTTCCCACCCACCTCTCTTCACTCTCTCTCTCTCTCTCTCACTCTCATTTTTGTTGCTCCCTTGCTTCCCTTTATAGCTGCAGGGTTTGCAGGCTGATCAGCATTCTCTGTGTGTGTATGTATGTGGGTGTATGTGTGGGCTGGTGAGAGAAAGTAAGTGGACAGCTCTGTGTGTAACCAGCCGTCTGTCACCGCAGGCCAAGACAGAAGGAGTGGTGTCTTGGCACTGAGCCAATGTCTCCTGCTGATTGTATACTTCTTCAATATGATGTACTTCTGCTCTACTACCTTGATAAAACTGTGCTGGTTTAGACCTAGAGCTCATAAATATAAAAAGAAAAAAAGAAAAAGCTTCTGATCAGTGCAAATTAAAATTATATATATATATATATATATATATATATATATATATATATATATATATATATATATATATATGTAGCACTAGAGTGTCAAAAGGAAAATAATATAAAGTTTAATAGCAGAAAAAACATGTACGTCATAGAATAATATAAAGCTTAGTTAGGCTTGCACTGTTTTGTAGCAGGTCATGTGACATTCTGTGTTTCTTTGCAACAACTATCCTGCAGTTTTACACTGACTTTTCATTACATAGAGCTCATGCAGTTTTCTTTATCCATCCATCTTCTGTAATCTCTTCATCCTGATAAGGGTTAGAGTGGGACCGGTGCTTACACTGAATCAATGGGCACAAAGGAAACACACCCTGAACAGATCAATTAACATTTGATCCTGTTTTAAAACAATACATTTTGCAAAAACTGTATCTTGAATAAAGCACATGCTAACTGTCCTTAGCTAGAAAACTAAGTCTTTTTTTTAAACTGGATACCCACCCATACATCTAAGCTTGTGACCCATACATCCCCACTGGCTGGGACACTCACACAGCCAACAATATATATTTTATAATTAGTCTTCAAAACACAATAATGATTTTAGCAATTAATATATGAATTCGGTTTATTTTTGTATTAACTTGTCACATAGCATATAACGCTTCGTCAGCTCTCTGTGGATAAAAGTATTTATCCTTGTACTCCTTCCCCTTTGTGGCTTGTTTTCTGAACATACTAGCAGGATACGGATAAGTGGGAGTGCTGCACACACCAAGCTGAGCTGGAGATAAGACTCCGCAGGGAGCTAGAGCCTGAGCAGAATTTATATCAACACAAAATATGAGCAGATGAAATCACTGGCAACTTTATTACAAACTCCTTCCTTGAGCTCCATTTTGCTGATATATGGTTAGAGGCTGTAGCCTATCTGTTGATGTTAGCTGAATGTATTTGGTTGATTCACTCACAACGTTGCAGTGACTCTGATATGTAAAAACAGCAAAAAACACCTTAGTGACACATAGTAGATCCCCGTTTGTGGCCAGAAGTACAAGAGTGCATCACTGGTCCTGTTTGCCCTATCATCAATCTCTCAGCCCAATGCTAGCCAAAATGGGTATCTCTTAGCTGACGTAGTACGTTTGGCACTTAGTGATGTAGCATTGTGTGGCTGGGGGAGACCTAGCTAGCAGGTAGAATTCGAAATTAATAAATAGGGGAAATATTTTTAGCAAACGTAGAATAATGATAAATTGCACAGGGGTTTTGGATTGTGTGGGCTGTACTCTGTAACTCTACATTGTCATACTGTACTGTCATACTACAATTACAACCTATGACCTACTGAAAGAAAACAGGAAATCACTCTGCCCATCAAAAACATGAAGGTGTAAATTAGAGAACCAACAAGGAGTGCAGATAAGCTTCAAAGCTACAGGTGTGGAGAGCTGTGTAAAGTTTGATTTGAAAGATATTGGAGCTAAATGCTAACAGGAAGGTTTAACAGCAATGAAACTGAGCAAGTAAACATTGGATGTCGGTATGGAATCTTCAGCCAGCTACTGTGCCACTGAAATCCTTTTTGGTGTTCACGCCATTTTTATGAACACTGTTAGAAGCAACTAGTCATCAATTATAAGCTGGCACCAAGTATGACTGGCAACTGGTGGTGAAACCACCTGATCACTGCCACTCATACATACATACATAAACAACTCTATCCATACTAAGTCTGGCAATTTAGGGTCAAGTGCCAAGGTTAAATACAGTGTTGGTGTATCCGCTGGAAACCATTCAAATCATTTGTAATCCATTCAAATCCAATCTGACTCAGTTTGTTTAACCAGTTGATCTTAGGTTTTGAACAACTGATATGGCATATGAAATGCACAACTGATGATTGGTCTTTCTGACCACAGGACCCCTATTTTGCTGATTCCTGTTGATATTTTTTGCAGCTGCTAAAAACACCTCTTAGTGCTTTCTGCAACATGCTCCTATGTCATTACCATGTAGGTAATCAACAGCTACATCAACAGCTGGTAGGGATACAGTCAAACCTAGTGCTAATGATTTGTCATTTAAAATGTATGTATTTAGGCATGATATTATGTATTTAGACGTTATGACCCACTGTATCACCACTGTAAAGGATTTTAAGATGCTTAGTTTTTTGACACTGAATATTCCACATCTAAACATTCCATGACTTTATCTCAGCTACTGACTTATGCATAGGCACGGATTACTGTGTTGACAGTGGAGAGAACAGTGCTGTATTAGTGTATTAGATTAGTTGGTGGTGTTTACTCACCCAAACG
Source organism: Hoplias malabaricus (assembly GCF_029633855.1). Classification (NCBI taxonomy): domain Eukaryota; kingdom Metazoa; phylum Chordata; class Actinopteri; order Characiformes; family Erythrinidae; genus Hoplias; species Hoplias malabaricus. Next base: position 72,960,936 of record NC_089802.1, on the reverse strand, counting down.
CTGGAAGGCTTCGGTGGCAGCATGCCGGAGGTTCTGCATGTTAATGGTTTAGCTGGACCTCGATGGGGAGAGTGGTGTATCCTCACTATAAGATGCACATTTCCAAAGTGGATCTGGACTTGGTCAGTGAGTTGTCATTGTGAAAATTCACCTCATTTGCTGCATCCACAGTGACAAGTTGTGCTTCCTCTCTTTTTCCTCAAGCAGGTCTCTGTCTCTCCTTCTGCCTCCTGCAGCTGCCACTGCTGTGCATGTGTGTGTGCGTGTGTGTGGCCACCAGCCAATCAGAACAATCGGATGAGAGCCACCATGCAATTGGCTGGACCAAGTGTGAGGCTGTGGGCTGTTTGTTTTGAAATGCTGGAGCGCCTCACTTTGGGAGCCAAGTGTGTGTGTGCTTGTGTGTATTTTCATGTCTGTGTGTGTGGTGTGTGAGTGAGAGAAAGCAAGAGAGGGAGAGAATGAAAGAGAGAGTATTTTGTTGTTATTGTTTTTTGTTGTAATGCTTTAGCAAAATTGTTCTAATTACAGTCATGCATAATTACAGAGAGAGAGAGAGAGAGAGAGAGAGAGGGTGTTATTAAAGGACACGTTATCTCTAAAATTGCCCTCACCATAACAAACACCTGATAAGATTAAAAGAGGAACTCAACCATTTTTTCAATTATATCAATGTATGCATAAATTTGAATAAATCTGAATTGATAAATAACAATTACAAGTGAATATGTGACACAATTTAGGCACAGCAATGATATTAAAAAAAAAAACATTGTTCAGCATAATCCATTGTCCTACATTTGCCCTTCATTCCTGCTTGAGGTGTTTATCTTTCCATATCCAAGTGTTTTTCCTGAACCACAGCAACAGAATTATGTAACAACAGAGTCCTTCGTGTGTTGAAGGGGTAACAACTGATCCAGCTGGGGCTTCATGATTTGAAGAATTGTTTGAGAATTTACCAATATTTGTCTCTCTTGTAAAAGAAAAGTTAATATAATTAATGAGTGTAAATGGAACATCTTCCCGAGACCTCCACAACTGTCACCACAGCCTCTGTCTGCACCCTCCCCAGTAGATATTTTGCTTCTTCCTTTACTTTAAAGGCTAAGCACCAGCTCTATGAAAGTGTCAAACAAATAAATACAGTGGAATTTGAGTTCGTAATTTGTGTTTTTTATAGTCAGAAAACATGTTATTTGTTACTAATTGAAGGAATAAGGTTTAAAAGACCGTCCCCCCCCCAACGGTGTTCGGAAACTCTAATAGGCGTCTTGCCTGTGACGTAGATGGTGGACAACAACTCTAGAAGCTGCACTTAATTTAATGCAAAATGACGAAAAGGTGTGTTGTTTTTGGCTGCAATCATTCAATGTACAGTGGGACATCTGTGAACAAATGGCCCAAAGATCCCAAAATATCCAGTAGTGCTCATTTCACTGGCGCTTTTCCAACAATATGGACATGTAAGGACACCAACGAAAGGTGTTCAAGAGCCTCTGTAACATGGAGGTAAACAGGGTAAGGACACTCACTTCGCCTGTTTTAGTTGGTGTTAGTTAACGTTAGCTTGACTCGCTAAACTCGGTGGCTCAGATTATACTCGGCTACGTAGCTGCATTACGGAGGTTTATAGTGTCGGATGAATTCGAGTTCGACTTCGATCACATTTACAAGAATAACGGTACCTCTACATTTGAGTTTAGCTTGTTGCTAGGCTATTGTCATGAATAATGTTGGTTATTTAGCTAGATACTGTCATAACAGTCAGTCATAACGGTGTTTTACCGCGGCGTTGTTCAGCTGTTGTCCACCAGTGACGTCACGGTTACGTTCAAGAATTTCCGTAGCGAGCTCGGGTTTTTCCGTGAATTTAATAAAACTATCAATTTTAAAGCAAATTAAGCTGCTATTTTCATTTTAATTCATACTTATATCTGTCAGTAACTAAAATAATGTAAAATATTCATGGAGGTCCATTGAGTGGTGCTTAGCCTTTAACGAAACACTATTGGTTTTCCGTGTTTGAAACGTTATGACCATGTGGAGCTGCTATAGTGAGGTGTGAAGTGGGAGGGGCTGAGAAACCCCTTCTGTGAAAACACCACTTCACAATGACAGCTATACTATAGATGACAACAAACTGCAAAACTGCACTTTCCTTGATTCTAAGTCTTCACACCTGCCTTAAGATACATTGAAAATGTATTAAATTGGATTAAATGTGCATTTGTATGTAGAGTATATACATTTAAATCATTTTGGAGGCTCTATCCCGTGAAGCCCTGCTATTGACATCTCTTCATAATAAAATTAAGGAGTAGGAGTGACTTGTTGATGACAGGGAATAATGCATGTGAGAGAGGTATTGTAATAATTGTTAAGCCGTTCGCACGCCTTATTTTTAAGCGATGACGCGAGTAGCGCTCTTTCATCAGAGCAGCGAGGCTTCTTTTCTGCCAGAGCCTGAGCCTCCAAAGAAGGCGAAGCGGTTAGTGCCCCGCCGTGTTTGTCCCTTACCTCGCACCGTTGAGGACAGACGCTGAGCATCAACAACAGCCTAATTTCTCTCCGATTACTCAAACTTCACCCGGTAAACCTCCGGTTTTGAACTGTACATATTTCTCTTCTGTATTTCTACGAGAGTCGCTTAGCAGTCTGACTGGTAAGTTCTCTAAAAGCGTAGACATTAGCTTTTATACGAGCTAAAGAATTTTATTCGGCTCGTTCTTGTTAGAATTATCCGTTCCACCTTAAATGATTAACGTTAGTCTGTACATAAATGCGCTCCAGGCTTGCTACAGCATTAACAGCAAAGTCATTTGTACTGCCCTTTCGTGTGTATTATGTGCAACACTGAGCTTGTTCCTTTTGCGAATCTTTTTCAGTTTTAACGTAAATATGACTGTTAACGCTCAGTCTGTAGGAGACGGTGAATCAAACCGCTCTGACAGCTGTGTCATGATGTTTCAGACAGTGGGCTTAGAATTTAAAAATGTGATTTTATTACTTTTGGACGAAGAACCCTCTTTTGGTGAAGGGGAATTTCTCATATATATATATATATATATATATATATATATATAATATAAAGACATGAACCGGGGAAATCACATTAATTATTTATTAATTTATTATTTTATTTATGTATTTTATTTTTTTAACTTGTTGAAAGATGTGGGGTGTTTATTCACTAGAACATTTGTCATATGCAGTGAAATAAGCAGTCATCAACATGGCTAAGTATTTCCACATTGAACTAGTGGTGTTGCAATGACAGTCTCAAATGGGCGAAAGTGGGGTGGGGGTTACAGTTTATTAAACAGGTTTGTGCCGATGACATTGCTGAAACAACTGTTTAAAATAAAATTAGTTATATTTTTTGGTTAATTGGTTAATTATAAAATGAATTAAATTGATTACTGTACCTTTTAAAGATCTAGCTAATATAAATAATCTTTCAGGGATATTTGAGCAGAGGTTTTAAAGAATGGTTTAGGATGCTAGAATACACAGTGGTGGTGGCAGTGTTTACAGCAAACATTGTTCTGTTGACTTAGGGAAGCCACTGGGTCCCAGATGGAAATGGTAATTTAACTGACAGTTGAAGACAATTTAAGACATATACAAAATAATTCACTGTAGTTTGATATATTTTTTTTAATTTACAAAAAACTGCATGTATCTCTCATGTACCATGAATCTGTTTTAAAAACATGTTGTAGGTTAAACCTTTTTTCAAAATTAACATAAAGGAATCTCTCAGGCATTAGGAATCATGTTGATAAATATTTCATAATATAATTTTATGTCATTTTAATATAGTAATAACCATGAACCAATTTTAAAACAAAAATTGTGGAGTTCCCCTTTAAGCATATGGAAACATTTAGGGGAATACCTCAGTTGTGTTAAGTTTCAATCGTGTGTGCTTGTACTCAGGATGACCATCTGAACACAGTCATCAACCATGCTGCTTCACGTTCTGTGATATGGGAGATGCTTAGAGATGGATAAACTGAAGAGGTAAGTTGAGAATGTGGCAACAGGCTGAAATCTTCACTGAACATGTGAGCAGAGACTCATTTGTGTCTAATTTTGTTGAACAGAACAAGCTGGTGGCAGTTCTGCCTCTGAGGCATCAGGCAGTCAGGCCTCCACTCTGAGAATATGGGACAGTGCAGCTTCTGTTTAAAATAAAACCTCTAAAAACTAACCCTGGAGCAGAATCCAAAAATAATATAATGACACTGGAAGACAGCTACATAATTGATAATTTAAATAGACATTTTTTGGCTTTAAAAATGTGAATATATCAAGTAAACAAGTTTTCAAACTATAAACAATAAATGTAATTTAAAATATTTTCTGATTGCAGTGTAACAGTATTTGTCTTGGTTGTGTAGATGTGTACTGCATTTGAAAAGGAACTGTTGTTCTTATTCTTTTCTGTGTGTGTGTTCAGCTCAGGTGAGGAGGAGAGCTCAGGTGAGCGAGGAGTACTTCATACATGGCGGGGCTACTCCTGTAGCATCACTCCAGAAAAAGTGCTCCTCTCCCGACCTGTGATCCAGGCTGCTCTAGGGACCAAACATGGGGTCTTGCTGGTGGATGGTAAGCATTCTCTAAGGCTCATCAGAACATATTATCACCTCTCCTCTGTTCACGTGTATTAGACACTTATTATGAGAGGGATAGATCACTCTTTTGAAGTGCAAGAGGTCAACAAAGACTGATCAGGGACTAGATTTTCAATCCAACAGTAGGAGGATTGCCTTCTCTTCTAATAACTCATAATATTGTTGTATTCGTGCAATTATGCTAAAGGCCCATCTGACAGGTTTACTTGGTAAGAGCTAGATTGGTATTTGGGTATAGATCACTTTGTGTCCTGTTATTCTCTGTGCTTTACTTTATTTGATTCATGCTTTTATTTCTTCACCTCAGGTGGCCAGGTGTACAGTTTTGGTGAGCTGCCATGGAAGCAGAACCAATCTTTATCAGGAACCACCGATCCCATTCTGGAGGTGGGGCTTAGTGAACAGCATGTTGTTTCCGTAGCAGCAGGTGCCTGTCACAGTGGGGCGGTGACAGAGGATGGGGCGGTGCACATGTGGGGGGACAATACCTATGGCCAGTGTGGCCTATCAGGACTCTCTGTTGTCCCTAACCCAACTCCTGTGGGTGTGATGGAGTGTGAGGCCACGCCTCCTCAGCCTGTAAGGATCCTGGAGGTGGCTTGTGGAGAGCAGCACACACTGGCCCTCTCAGTCCGGCACGAGGTGTGGTCTTGGGGTAGCGGCTGCCAGCTGGGCCTTCTGACCACTACCTTCCCTGTGTGGAAGCCTCAGAAAGTGGAGCACTTGGCTGGGAGACATGTGTTGCAGGTTGTTTGTGGAGCCTCACATAGTCTAGCTTTGGTGCGTTGCCTGCCCTATCCTCATGAAGTTTACCGGCCTCCTGCAGACAAATGTGGCCAGTGCAACCAGTCACTCTACACCATGACTGATAAAGAAGATCATGTCATCATCTCAGACAGCCACTACTGCCCTTTAGGGGTGGAACTTGATGAAGGGGACAGTAAATCCAGTTCAGAAAGCAGTTTAAATCTTTGCAAAGTGAGGAGTTCCCCATCTGAGCCAGTCCTATCAGTCCACTCTCAGACTCCCAAGTCAGCTGGCCCTTTCAGGACTGGTCCAGTTTCAGCACCTGCATCTGTGTCAGAACACCAGGACCAGGTACTTGCTGCTGGGAAAGACAATGTACACACAGCCCTTATAGATCAACAGGAATCCCAAGCTGCAGTGGTTAATGGAGTGCTGTCTGAAGTTTCCATATCATTGGATATGAACGACAACACAACGGCATCAGGGTTGATGGCAACAGGAGTGAAATCATCACCATACCCAGATGAACAAGCACTCAAAGACTACCTGAAGAGACTTTCAGACCAGACCCTCGCTGAGCATGCATCAAAGAATCCAACTACAGCACAGTGTGCTCAGGTCAGTGATGTATAGAGATTTTTTTCTGGCTGTCAGCTTTGTTATAAAACAGGGCTTCAGGGGCTCCAGAGTGGTGCAGTAGTCTAAGCGTTAGTCCTACCACTTGGCCCTTAAACCCAGGTGATGCCTTAGTCATCCAAGGCCAGAAGTCCCAGAGAGCACAATTGGCCTAGTTCTCTGGGTGAGTAGAACAGCACCATCACACCCCAACACTGTCCACAGTGCAGAGTGGCATGGGTGTCTTACAGCTGACATGACATATCTGTGCTTAGACATTGCCCATTTAGAATTTGTTACTAATGCCTCCATGATTAGATACGATACCCAGCAGATTTAGCAGATTTCTGTTTGGAAGTAATAAATGTTAGTAGAATTTGATGGTGTTCTTGGACACCGTGTTTCCCCACTCTTCCACCAAAAAGATCTAAACCACGCAGGGTAGCAGGACACTGCAAACAGAGAAAACACTGCTAGCAAGAGTCTCCTGAATTCAGTAAATTATAAAACGCTGAATCCTAGTAAAAGATCTTGTGCATTTATCCAGCTCCTCTATCTACTATTACAGCCTCTCACAGAGTCTGCAGACGTTTTCGTATCTGACCCCACAACTCCTGTTGCCCAGTCGGTAACCCCTATGGGTTCTGCCCTGAATCATCTGGTGGTTTCATGTGCGTCTGCTGTGGGAGAGAGAGTGGTCTCCACATATGAGGCTCTGTCTCTGAGGAAGGTCATCAGCTACTGGGTGAGTGTAACAATTAATTCACTCATTCTTACACCATCACTGTCTGTGATGGGTTTGGTGTGTTCTCCATGTCTCACACATGTTGGTGGGTGGCTTGGCCCTGCTGTATTGTCCATCGGTGTGAGTGAAAGTGCAAGTGTGTTGTACCATGTGATGGACTGGTTCCCCATTCAGGGGTGACCCTGAACTGAATAAGTGGTTATAGAAAACGAATGAATGGATGAATGAATCACTGCTCCTGTCATTGGCTCTTTTAGTATTAATGCTGTAAAGTGTGTAGTGGTTGTCTGTGGCAGAGCTGCTTCAGAGTGCAGTAAGTTCAGTATCTGCTCAGCTCTGGAAGGGAATCAGTCTGGAATTGAGTGTCTGTGTCTGTGTGTAGGGTCCCGGAGAAGGCCGTGAACGCCCGGAAGAGAGGGTGCGTCAGGAGGAGCACCGGCAAGGCAAGAAGAGCTCCAGCTTGGGGGACATTCGTGAGGAGGAGGCTGAGGGGCTGAATCGCCGCCTCTCGCTCCCTGGCCTGCTCTCTCAGGGTACATGCGCTCTACATATCTTATGCCACCATATGCGTAAGTCTGAAATAGTGTGGAGGGGAGATGTTAAAGTGGAAGTTCGGTAAAGAATCTCATTTGCATAATTCTCCTCAAAATTCTGGACTCGATTGATCAGCCTGTTGTTCTGAGAACACAAGCACCTTCCTTGTTCGATTTGCTAATGTTGCTGTTTCCTTTTCTTAGTAACAACTTCTCGACAGCGGCACATCCTTTCAAACCCACAGTGTTAAGTTGTTTTCTCACAACCTAATAATATGGATCGGAAGCTGCGTTTTATTTAGCACATTTTCTTGGAATTTCTATTTCCATGTACTATCTCTTGAAATAATTACACAACGGCCTTTTGGCTGAGAATTATGTTAATGAAAGAATTCTGGCTTTTGCACATTTTTTGTAATGTATCTGTTGCTTCCATTGAAAACTAAAGAAGCAAACCTCAGACACCAGAAATGTTTTTGCCGATCGGCTGCATTTGTGGAGAGGGGAAAAAAATGTGTAATGGATTTTCTGCTGAACTGTTGGTGTGAATGTGCTTGGGTGACTTATTAATAAAAGTGTTATGTAGGTGGGCCTGTGCTTGTGTAGATGAAGATGGCTGTGCTGGTTTATGGACTGTTTAATCCAGTACCAATTTCCTTGAATATAGCTTTGCATGACGTGTTGTGGCTGTTTTTGCTGTTTACTTTTAATTTGAAAAATTCAGTTTTCCATCATGTGACACGTTTCAAAGAATTCCATTTGCATTCTTTCCTCATATTATGTGGGCAGAGTGTGCATTAGGCACTCTCAGTATTAAAAGTACTGCCAGCGATTGTATTGTAGGCCGAGGATCAGGGATTTAAGCAAGGTTTGTCTGAGCCAGAAACTGAGCCTTAATCTTTTTCTGTCTGCGCAAAATCTAAACGAGAACAGAGCTCTGAAATAACTGTAGTAAACCCCCAGGTGGATACAAGTGGAGTATTTTTAGTAAACATCAGGTTTCTGCATTGCTGTGACGATGCAGATTTGTGCTGTTGCCGCACACTGACAGGTGTGCCATAATGTTGTTGTTGCCGTGGTTACAGACAAACCCGAGATGGAGGTGAAGGAGCCGCCTGCTCCTGCTGCATTTACAGGTATCTGTAGGATGTTGTAGAGCTAGAACTACTATCATATTTTATTCATGATCACGATTCATTTTCCACTAAGATATTGGTTGACTACTTACAACTGCTAACAATTACTAACATTACCTTTCAGTTTTTATTAACAATGATACATTAAATCATATCTGGTTATATTTTCTGGTCAAAAAGACTGTACGACAGAGATACTTGAATTTATCATGTGATTGTGAAACCTTTCACAATCAGATTAACCGACTTCTAATGAACAGTGTGACGGGAAAAGCTTTCTATAAATTGTGAAATGTAATAAAACCTGAGCTTTCTGAATAATAATAAAATTAACTAACTAAGAAATTAGAATTTTAAGATTAAGCAAAATAATCGTGATCATTATTTTAGTTATTGATCTAGGATGTTCTTGTACTAAAAGAAGTCGCAGTAGTATTATACTACTAGCAACAGGATGTCGTTAGCCACATGTTGTTACTCTAGTGTTAGTGGTCTGTGGACGTTAATGACAGAGTCATTACTTCAGCTTGTGGCTGACTACCATGGGGGGGGGAAACAGTTCATTTTTAAACACACTTTGAAGGCATAATGCAGAGACTGAATTTTTGCTTAATAAATGCTTATTTTTTGCTAATGACTTCTAATTTATACATGAAAAAACCTGCACTTTTGTGCCAGATGTAATGTATTACAGGGACTAATTAATTTTGTGCAGTGGACCTGGCATTGCATTTTCTGTTAGGTCCTGGAAGAAGCAATCGGACTATTCATTACTTCTAAGTTGCCCATAAAATCTTTGCAAATACCAATGCTGTTGATAACAAAGCATGTCAAAGCATGTCCATTTTTAGTTTACTGCATCAGTCAAACACAGCAGCTGTTGTGACATTTTCCTGATGAATGGACCAATCTCCATGCTCCAAATTAATGCTGCAAATTACTTGGAATAAAATCGTTTTACACTGCCTTCCAATGAATGTTGAGAAATTTTTTCAACTCCTTGGGACAGTGATGATAAATTCTAACTGGAATGAACAAGGAACAACAGTCTAATTGTCCTTTTTTGGTTCTTAAATGCAGTGTTATACAAAAGAATCTATTCAATTATTAAACGATCAGAAACAACAGCCATGTAGAGCAAGGCTAGGTAGTATTTTTACCTTAAAATTACAGCTGTTGTGCTGCTCCACTGACCTGTGATAGGGAGAACAGAGCCTCTGTCGTTGCTACTTTAAACTCAGCGCTACAGAAACTGCATTGCTTAAGTTGGTTATTCTCAGGAGAGAAAAGTGACGTTATTATCTGTGGTAATTGACTGTATGCACAGATGCAGGATGTAGAGATTAGTTTAGAAAACACTGGAGTACTAATTTAACTGCATTTTACACTAGCATCTTTTAGCATTAGATTTCAGGTGCTTCTTGTCCTTACACCCTCTCAAGCAACAGATGGACCTCTGTGGGGAAGGAACAAAACACAGCATGACAGGAGTGTGAATGTGTGCCTGCACATTCATATTCCCACCTGACAGCATGTGTGTGTGTGTGTGTGTGTTTTGGCTGTCAGTAGATGCTATGAAATTTTGGGCTTGTTTCTCAGAGTCTTGGCTGTGTTGGGGAAGCAGTCTGAGCTGGTGTGAATTATTCATGTGAATGCGCTGGCCTGTCTGTTGTTTGTTTGGGGTCCCCTCACGTAGCACAGCTGAGCTAATGCATCTTTAATGGGAAAACAAGGCTTACTGAGTTCATTTGGGACAAATCAGGCAGTCAAGTGTAAACAAAGCTATAAGTGGCTTTTCACTGAGTGGTTTTTGTGTGAAAGTGCGTCAGTCTGTGCTTTTCATATCTCTCTGTCTTTCTCTTTTCCTCTCACACATACACACTCGCACTGTCTCTCTGTCTCATGTCTTTCTCACTCTCTCAGTGTCCCCTCGGCTCTTAAGAAGGACAAGTCGTCCCCCTGTGCGGGCAGTGGCCCTCACCCCGGTTGGCATGATCGAGTCAGATGCCCACCTACCCTCCCTGCAGACAGAAGTGTGGAGTTGGGGGCGGGGTCAGGAAGGGCAGCTGGGACATGGAGATCTACTTCCCAGGTAGAACCACTGCACACTGCGTTTCAAAGTAGAGAGATCAGTGCCAGTACGAGTAACTTCATACCGGGATTCACAATTTTCTTTCACTGTACACACCTATAAAATTACAATGATTAGTTCTGTAACTTCCTAAATGTCCGTGATTAGTAGTCCAGTTTTTGTGAGCAAGTGTTTATGTGGCTATACATTAAAATAGGTAATGCGCATTTATTCAGAGTGAACGAGAAGCTGCAGCCAAGCGAGCACAGCATGCTCTCAACCAGGAACGACCGTCCACCTGGAGGACTGCATCGGGCACTGGGGTTTCACCCAGGATAAAGCACCAATCCGTCTGGACGTACACTCTTTCACTCATATTAGGACAGTTATTGGGGAAGCCAATTCATCTAACCTCCATGTTTTTGGACTGTGGGAAGAACCCAGAGACCCCGGAGCAAACCCACACAGACACAGGGAGAACATGTAAACTCCACCCATATAGGACTTGAACCCAAGATCCCAGCGCTGGGAGGCAAACGTGCTAACCACCAAGCCAAACTAATCCTGTTTCTTCTACATAGTCTCGTTTTAAAGTCTGTTATTTAATAATTCATATTTATACCCACAGAACTGCACCTTATCATGGATTATTGCAATACTCTGCATTTGAAATGTGTACTAATTGCCGTATACTGTCAACCTAACAGATGTTTCTGTATTTTAACTGTTTCTTTTATTAAATACTAATCGCTCTCTCTCTCTCTCCGTCCCTCTCTCCTTAGACTGCAGCCACTCTGTATTAAAAATCTGAGCGGTAAAGAGGTAATCAGAGTGGCTGCAGGTGCCTTGCACTCTCTCGCCCTGACTGCACAATCGCAGGTGGGTGCCTTTTTATGTATAAGGGTTGCAAGGTGTGCACAAAATACTAGTCATAATTATACACATTGTGATTCAACTGGGCGATTGGTGAAACAGTAATATGTTATTAAATATAACTTCCTTAGATGGAAAAAAAATTCGTCAGATTATTAAAAAACTGATCTGGAACACAGATTGTTCAGTGATTGTGATTGTTCATTGGATTAGTAAGTTGCAAGGCCTTCTTTCTCCTTCATCATGATGCTAAAAGCTAGCTAGGCATCTGTTAGCTGACTTAGCAGAACTATTTTTTTTCCCTCCAAGTGCAGTGACACTGTGTTAGCAGTAGTTCAAGAAGATGCAGCTCATTTGCTTATTGCTTTATTCAACCATATTAGTGTTGCCAAAAGTGATTATCAAAAGATACAGCGTACAGCTCTAGTGTAGGAGTGTGGGAGCTTCAATTTGGTTTTGAAGCAGCTTTATTTGGTTTGTTTGCAGTGTGTTCTTTTATTTCACAAAATGTGGTGTGTGTGCATGTGCTGTGTTGTATCTAAGGGTTGTGTTGTGTTTGTTTCTAAGGGTGGATGTTTATTTGCTGTCTGCTTGTCATGCTGTTTTTACTGAGCGTGTTTGTTGTTAATGCTATGTTGTAGTGTATCAGAAAGGCTGAGTGTGCAATGTTAATGCCGAGTGTGTGTTTACTTTGTGGCAGGTGTACTCCTGGGGCAGTAACAGCTTTGGTCAGCTAGGACACATGGAATCCCCCAGCTCTGTACCTCACATGGCCAAAGTACACACAAGCACACACACAAACACACTCGCTCTCTCTCTCTCTCTCTCTCTCTCTCTCTCTCTCTCTCACCCACCTGAACACACAAGACTGGAGGGTGTGTGTAAGGATATGAGGCGTATGGACCATGTTTATTGCATTGGCATTTTTAATATGTGTACCTTCTACCTGTAGTAATATTTCCTGTGTTTATTTTTTGTGTTTTAGTTAGAATTTGTAATGATATTTATCATATGTAAATATGAGATATATCAAATTATTTATTAATGTCACAACAAATATTACAAACTAAAGGAATGAATCCACAATAAAATATTTTAATATTAACCTTAAGAATGTTTTTTTTTATTATTTACTGAGAAGTGTTTAAGCCAAAAATTAAACATAAATCTAACCAAAATGTTTCCTTTAAGATTAAAGAAATGAAACATAGATTTTCAAAAGGCAGATTACCCTTGTCTCTGGTTTTCTCTAGTTCTACATATTAATATTGATGTCTTATGAAAAACAAACACACACACTCACACATTGAATCAACACCCACCCACACAAGCAACACAGTGTACACAGTTTTCCTAGTGGGTGGTTTTTTTCTTCCTTAATTTGTTTGCCTTATTTTCTGTTCTGTTTGTTCTCTCTGTATAGCTGTCGGAGGGCATTCGTGTGTGGGACGTGGGGGCAGGGCAGCAACACACTCTCCTGTTGGCTGATGGAGACTGCTTCCAGCCAATCCTGTACTACAGTGGTCAGCAGGTGAAAGAGGGATCAGCAGAGACATCACAGGAGCAGACGGGGGGATACACTCAGCAACCAGTCCTGCTGCCCTTCTGCATGAACGTTAGTGATTTTTTCAGGGAGCCTTTTGTGAAGTAATGTATAAAATAGGCATAATCCTCATGTTTTGTACACATTACTTGCTATGGTTACTAACATTTCACTGTGTGTGCTTGGTAGCTGGGTTATGTGAGCAGCGTATGTGCGGGTGGACAGAGCTGCGCGGCGCTGGCTGACCGTAACGTGATGGGCTTTATCGCCAGTCTCCACGAGCTAGCTGCAGCCGAGAGAAAATACTACTGTAAACTGACCAGCATCAAGAACCTCCTGCTTCAGCCTCTGCTCAAACTAGGTACTGGAGAGAAGGGATGTGTGTAAAAAAAAAAAAAAAAAAAAATTAAGCAAAAGTGAGAGACCACCAATCGTGTTTTCAATATCTTCACTCAAAGCTGCCTTTAGATACAAATTATTTGTTTTTCAGGTGATATTTCTAAAGAATTTACATATATGATAATCCTCTGGGAAAAGGGAATGTCAAAAAATGATCACTAACAAAAAAACTGCTTTGGAAAACTTTCTTCAAGCTTTCATCTGTGGAAAAAAATGTCCAGAGCTGTCAAGCCGTTATTGAGAAAGGAAAAATTTGCAAATCAAATAAAGTAGTTGTTTTAACATGGATATTGTAAAAACAGAAATGCAACCAACTTCTAACATTGAACTGTGGAAATGTAGAAAAAGATCAGATTTAATTGAATAATTTTCTGTTGAATTTCACCCTCAAAAGAGTTTGAACATAAAGGAACTTAAGATTTGTTTTTTTTGCTCCTGGGGCTCCCCCTAGTGTAATTAATTTTTACAGCACTATACTAAAATCAATTGGGGGGGGGGGGGTTACATAGTGCAGTTTCTGCAGTGTTTAGCCCAGAAAAGCAAAAACATGCTCTATTCTGCTTATTACACGTTGGTGTCATTTGTAAATAAAAATATTACTTTTACTATTTTTATTATTAGTTTTCCTTTTAATGAATCTTTGAACTGGAAATTAGATGAGTGCGCGATGGTCTCTGATTTTTGTTCACGTTTGGATTTTGCTTTAATACTAGTATAAATAATGATTTGCTGTGGATGTGAGCATGTTTCATATCCTCAGAATCTTTAAGCTCCGCCCTGGGACCGTCTTGTACTGGCCTTCTACAAAATCTGATTGGTCGATTTGGCTGCCTGTCTCAGTTGACAGGTCAGAACTCTGCCTCCCTGACCTCGTTCCTGAGACGTTCGCGTGATGTCAGGGGTCTTGTTGTCCTTGACAATGCACATCTGTTCCTGGACACATATTCTGAGCAAGTACACACTCAAACACAGACGCACACAGAAAAACACATATACACACGGTTGAAGAGCATAATGAATGCACACGTAACATGCTGGACCTCTGCTTACATGAAAACACACGCATGACGCTTATGACGTCAGTCATATTATAAAAGATCTACTTTAAATTTTTTTCTGATACTTTCTCCATCTAATGGTTTTCTCCTTCAATATTTATCTTTATTTTGTAGGTACTGTGCTGCAGTAGGTAACCTGCTGGTCATGGGAGGGTTTCAGGCTCTTGTCAAACCTTGCCAGTGAGTCGTGTGTGTGTGTGTGTGTGTGTGTGTGTTTTTAAGGGACACTTTGGTGAAAATGACATATTTTACCATTACCATTTGCTTTTAACATGCTTACGTTAAATAGTGCCAAAATATTCTTTAAATTGAGGCTAGCAGCCGGTATTGGTTGACACCATAGGGATTCCTAGTGGTTGTGTGATGTGTTTGCGTAATGCTTGCGGTGTAATGCAGTAAAAGAACACTGATGATTCTCTCTCTAGGGGTCACTGGATAATTAGCCCTGACATTTGTCTGACTTTCACAGTGCTATATAGAGAGAACAGTGGCATGTCTGCCTCAAAGTAAAAGCCTGCTACACAGCAGTAATTCACTTTTTGCACTAGAAATTCAGTTCACCTTAAAAAACGATCTGGATTTTTTTTTATGTTCCCCTCCTCCTCCACCTTCTCTGCAGGGACGCTTTTGGGAAAGGAGCTGATGTGGTACAGAAGCTGTCTGAAGGTTATGAAGACGGTGCAGTGCTCGCTGACATTTTGGCTCACCTCTTTTACCTCCCTGTCCGCCATCTTCATGAGTATGGCCACATGCTGCTTAAACTCGCAACATGCTATGAGGTGGTGGGTACACAAGCATGGAAGCATGGGCTTTGACTCAGTGTGTGAATAATAAATAACAGTAATTTATTGTAACTGTAAAATAAAACACTGTATTTCACTGTACTAATCTCTCAGAACTCCATGGACTATCAGAAGCTGCAGGATGTCTGCTCAAAGTATGAATCGCTGGCTCTTCACCTAAAGAGGAAGAGGAAAGAGGCGGAGTACACACTGCACTTCTGGAAAAGCTTCCCGGGAAAGATGACGGTGAGAAAATAGGGCAGAATCAAAATGTAAACAGATGTTTGGCACCAGAGGAGCCACACACAAATGTTTTATCCGTTTATATGTGATTTCTCTCTTGATATAGATTTAGTTACTTACTTCTAAGCATTTCTGTTTTATCTCTTATATTATGGCATTGGTCTGACTATATAAGGTTGCATCACAGTGCTGTGTTATTGATTGACCACCATGTCTACCCTTCTCTCAGGACTCCCTCCGCAAGCCCTCCCGCCGCTTGGTTTGTGAAAGCAGCAACAAAGCTCTGACCCTGCAGAACGCTGGCCGTTTCTCTGTCAACTGGTTCATCCTTTTCAACGACGCTCTTGTTCATGCACAAGTACGTGACCTCTTCACCACACCGTCTAGTCTACTCTTCTTTTTTTTCATTTGCTCTGTTCTCCATGGTCCTTCTCTACTTTTGCTTCTGCCTTTTGAATCTTTTCTTCTTTTTTGGCTCCTTTTGTGCTGGATTCTGTCACTGAGGGAGCTCTGAGTGTCTGATATTTATTTCTGTCCTGGTAGGGAATGCTTCCCTGTAAGGGCCTTGTAAGTATGAACAGTAGAGCACTCATCCCGTTCTAGCACAGCACCCCCTAGTGTTCAGGGCTGGGCTCAGCACTATACTCAGAGACTTTGAGCTTGAAGTCGAATTTATATTATTTTCCCCTTATCCCTAATGCAGCAGATCAGGCAACAGAAGTTTAGTGTCCAAGGGTTTTTGCTCTGATGCTTTAAGGCTGTTGTGTCTAACACCATATAAACACCATATAAAAGTCAGAAATTCGCTATGAACAAGCTACCTTCCAAAATCAGCCAACAGTCTCAGCATTATCAAGCAGTTTCAAGTCATTCATATCCAGAGTCTAAGAGAATAGAATACTCCTCGATCTCTGTAAGTGGTTAGGATGGTAATTCCCTTTTCCCCATCACTCCACATGATGCTCGCCAGCTTGAGTGTGTTTGTTAGTAGGCCCAACTCAATTGGCAGTTAGTGTTCTCCTCCAAGCGTATAGAACTTAGACATCACATTGCTTTAACCGCAGTTTGAAAAGATGTGCTGGCTGGCTTCACACACTTCGGAGGATATATGTGCTAGCCTTCAACCTAGATCTAGAAAGGCAAAAAAATATATATCTTAGGTAAAAATGCAACAAATCAAACTGCCAACCTAGCGTATCTTCGCTGATTCCCGGTAATGTTAAAATTGTATATATTTTCGTATAACTACAAATAAAAACAATTTTATAACTACAAACAACCACTACAGTGTTTATATCTCAGTTTATGTCTAGTATCAGTCATACACATGGGAATTTCTGATACAGGAACTGTACTGTGCCACCAGCAGAGGGCAACAGTGTTCAGTATGAAGCCTGAGTCATTGTATGTAGCTGCAGATATGCTATCTTACAGAATGCTCCAAGGAACTTTTTATTCCCCTTTTTGTTTATATATTACCTTTTTTAGGAGCCAGTGGCACAGAAGTGCCTGATCCAAGCCCTATTCAGTGCCTGTATTCCCCCTTGTCCCCCAGCCTGTGTTCTTGTATGCTGCAGTACAGTGCGTGAATTTGTTCTGTTATGACTCTTTGGTTGTGTCAGGCATAGTCCCACTTTTAGTTGTACCTTTAGCCGGGCTCCTTCCTTTTATAAGTTCTTCCTCTAGTTGTCTCATTACTTCTGTTTATGCGGTTTCTGTATAAAATGTGTGTGAGATTTATAAAAGGGCTGCATAATATATATGAAGTATTTGACATTGCATTTACTTTGCTTATTAATGTAATTACAAAATCATTAGCAATCTGATCTGACAAAAGCTGTTTTTAGATGTGATACACTTCAGGGAACTAGCTTGTAAGTCACACACTAAATTACAATTACAAAGCACTTATAGGAATTTCACCACAAAGGGGGCTATGTACATTTGGGCTTATATTTAAGGAATTAAGCAAACTCTTTATACAAAGCAAACAAAATGGCTGTGTTAACATATTTAAAGAACAAATCTTGGGCGGCACGGTGGCACAGCACGTAGTGTCACAGTCACACAGCTCCAGGGGCCTGGAGGTTGTGGGTTTGATTCCCGCTCCGGGTGACTGACTGTGAGGAGTGTGGTGTGTTCTCCCTGTGTCTGCGTGGGTTTCCCCCAGGTGCTCCAAAAACACAGGTAGGTGGATTGGCGACTCAAAAGTGTCCGTAGGTGTGAGTGTGTGAGTGAATGTGTGTGTGTGTCTGTGTTGCCCTGTGAAGGACTGGTGCCCCCTCCAGGGTGTGTTCCTGCCTTGCGCCCAATGATTCCAGGTAGGCTCTGGACCCACCTCGACCCTGAACTGGATAAGGGTTACAGATAATGAATGAATGAATGAATGAAAGAACAAATCTTAACTGATTTCTACACATTGAATAAAAAGCAGCACAAAATCAGATTAACTCAGACTGGGGATTTTTCTTTCACAGTTTGTGGGTTGGTAGGTACTCCAGGTACACATTAATTTGCAAATGCATTTTTTAAATAATATGTCCCCTTTTAAGGATTTCCCTTTTTTGCCACAGGTCCCTTTTTAAGGATTTCCCTTTTTTGCCACTCCCTTTGCAAAGGGAGAAAAAGTGTAACATAATATATACCTCACCTCTTAAATCATCTTAAAATTAAAAGGTATCATTATTCAATTGGCTAAAGATAATGCCTAAGGTCACCATTTTTGTGCTAAACAATTTGCTCTTATCAGGAATCACCTGATAGTAGCACACAGTTGAGATATCACTAACATGAATTACAAATGTAGCATTTTACAGAGGGCAATATTGCCTTTATTAACTATATATTGTGCAGCCCAAGTGTGTATGTGTTTATTTAAATGTCAAATATATGTATATAGTGCTTGCGAATATGTGTGCAAGCATGCCATTTTTTTAAAAACAGACCTGACATGTTTTGGAATGCTTTGCACAATGGATATCAGGATTATAGTGTTTGGTAAACTAGTAAAAACGTCCAGCTGCCATGTACTGTGCGTATGAATGAATCTCATCATCGTCCCTATCTTTTCCCCACTCTCTCCCTCAGTTCTCCACTCATCACGTCTTCCCTTTGGCCACTCTCTGGGTGGAGCCTATATCTGAGGAGAACTCTGGCCTGTGAGTGTGTCACTCAGAACGTATCGCATTGCTGAAGAATGTGTTTTTTGATTTTGTGAGTAATGTGTGGTTTGTGATGCAGGTATGGATTAAAGGTGACCTCACCTGAGGAAAGCTTCACGCTGTTAGCATCCTCACCCTTAGAAAAGGTAAGGCAACGTGATCCTGTCAATCAAATATTTTTCATATATTTCCAGAAAGATGTTTAAGTTTAAACTTGATTATTCTTATAAGTTGTATATTGCCTGGAAAATCCTTACTTCTAAGACCTGTATCTACTGAAAACCAAGAAACATAACTTGGCTTGTATTTAGGCTAAGTGGCTGCGTGCCATAAATCAGGCAGTGGAACAGGCTCTGACTGGTGCAGGGCTGGACAGCTCAGGGGCTTCAATGAGAGCAGACCCACCCATCTCCCGGACCGCCTCATACACCTTCTACAAGGACAGCAGGTTGAAGGAAGCCACGTATGAGGGCCGATGGGTGGCAGGAAAACCCCATGGCAGGTGGGTGTCCTGGGAAGGGATTGTAAAGGGGTTGTATAGGTATGGCACAAAGGTGCAACTTTAATCTTGCATGAGAAGATTCTGATTGCTTGTCTGTGCTTTTAGGGGTGTATTGAAGTGGCCAGATGGACGGATGTACACTGGAGCTTTTAAAAATGGTCTTGAGGATGGGTTAGTAACATATTTCATTAATCTTTCAAAACTGCTCATGTTGTTCGTAAAAAGCCTTAAGATAACCCTTAATACTTTCTTCCTATTAGATATGGCGATTATATCGTTCCTAACAAGAACCTTAACAAAAGTGACCATTACCAAGGCTATTGGAAGGATGGCAAGATGCATGGCTTTGGGACTTTCAGGTGTGTTGGGTGTTTATTGCTGTAGCAGGCTAGAATCAGAATATCTGACTTAAAAATATCAGTACAGTGGTTGATTTGCATAGTATCTGAATATTTATGTGAAATCAACCTGCTTGTATTAGAAATATCGTTTTTAAACCTGTAAATATTTGTGTTTGTAGGTATGCCACAGGCGAAGTGTATGAGGGTTCATTTCAGGATAACATGCGTCACGGTCATGGTATGCTGCGAAGCGGCAAACTGAACTCCACCTCCCCCAGCGTCTTCATTGGCCAGTGGATGATGGACAAGAAGACTGGCTATGGCGTCTTTGATGACATCACAAAGTAAGAGAGCGTCTCATAGCAGAGATCGCATTATAACCCACAGTGATGCTCCTTACAAGAAAAATAGAAAGTAACATGGGGCCTAGAATAGATCCCTGTGGCACACCTTTGGTTATTTGATGACTGATGACTCATTTTTACACGGAGGCAGTGTATTTTGCAGCCAAGAATGATCAAGTGTGAAACTAAGATGAAATATTTCTGGTAACTTAAATTATGAACCGGTTGTAATATTTTAGGATCTGAATTTATTGAGATCTAACATTACACTATTTATGTGTGTGTTTAACAGAGGAGAAAAATATATGGGTTTATGGCAAGATGATCAAAGGCAGGGGAATGGAGTTATTGTCACTCAGTTTGGTCTGTACTATGAGGGAGCCTTCAGCAACAACAAGATGATGGTGAGAGCCAAAGTCAGACGAACAAAAGACAAGCAGCGACTGTCACATAAATGATTCATTCAGTGACTTCTCTTTCACACATTCAGGGAACAGGTGTTTTGCTTTCAGAAGATGACACTACATTCGAGGGTGATTTCTCAGATGACTGGACTCTGAATGGGAAGGTGATTTAAAACTAGACACTTAAACACTCATTCAAACACACTTCTTTTTCTCTCGTAATGAGTGCCCTTATAACCACACTGATTTTTCAACAGGGCACTTTGACCATGCCAAATGGTGATTACATTGAGGGTACATTTGGAGGGGTCTGGGGCACTGGCTTGAAAATCTCTGGGTCCTACTACAAACCCAACCTGTATGACTCTGACAAGGAAAAAAGCCGCACACTGTATGTTTGCCTCAAATTTAGTCAAATTAATTGGTGTTATCCTGTTAGATGTATGTACTGCTCAAAAGCACTGAATAAAATGTGTGGATATGGATTTCTTATGTGTAGAAAACTGGGTCGGTTGGCTGTGCCCTCAGAGGACAAGTGGAAGGCAGTTTTTGGAGAATGCTGGAGCAGACTGGGCTGTGAATCAGCAGGGCAAGGAGAAACCAGCACGGCCTGGGACAACATCGCTATAGCACTGACTGTCAACAGGAGGCAGCACAGAGACAGGTGTGTTTGTGTGTTTTAACAGCACTACATTTTAAAAGACTTAACACATTTTTGTGTGTGTGAACCTTCCAAAGTTCTAAACTCATGGCACATGTACACTCTTACTTTTTTTATTGCATTTCAACAATTGACATGTCTCTGCTGGCCACATGGGTGTTTCTCTGTTGTTTTGCAATCCATTGGACTCCAGTGTGCAAAAAGAAACCAAACAAAAACAAGCATCCTTGAAAGTTTGTATTGTTATGAAAGGCTTGTTCCCCACCTGGAATTGTGAGAGACTTACCTGTCTGAGTTACTTTTCCATAACATCTGTCACAGCTCTGGTATCATGTTGTTATTAACTAAAACATAGAGGCTATGTCAGAGAAAGCAAAAGCAGATTAGCTGTCTTAAAAAAGTCTTTGAGACAAATAGCTGCTGTGAATTAATGCCAGCACTTAGCCACACAGGCAAATAGGCCTGGTATTATTATTATTTTAATCTAGCACAATTATTAATTCACCTCTAAAAAAAAACTTTTGACTTTTCAGAAAAGGTTGTGTAAGTGTCACATGGGTCAATAAACATGTTGCCATATTCAGACTGATTTTAATGAGTCTTATGAGTTTAATGACTCTAATGAGCTCTTGAATAATATTGCCATATTTTAAATCTAAATCTAAGATAAATCTCTGGTAAGTTTTTATAAATCTTGGTTGTTGTTTTGTTTTTTTTTGGTCAGTAATGCCATATTATACCATACATTTCTTGTGTGTGTGTGTGTGCTGGCAGTCACAGTAGATCTTTTGAAATTCAAAAGGATATTATCTATGAGTGGGCATTTCATTGAATTTTAAAATGTCGAAACATCTTTGTGTGTGTGTGTCTGTTTTAGTCCAGAGATACTGAGTCGTTCCCATAATAAAACCCTGGAGAGTTTGGAGTTCATCCCTCAGCATATAGGGCCTGTTACCTTGGAGAAATATAACATCATCCGCTGCTACCTCATCAAGGTCAGTGTGTAACCCAGGTTTGGTGTTTCCCGGTTTTGTGGGCATAACTAGTTCTGTATTTTGCTGTGTTACATTTATTCAGTGGGTTGTTTAAGTAAAAGGAACAGCGTTTGAAAATACTATTTAGACCAACTCAGACCACAGTATCATAGTGCTTCTGTACTACGATTTTGTCACTTGCCCCCAGGCTTGTGACACCCCTCTGCACCCTCTGGGAAGACTGCTGGACACCCTTGTTGCTGTGTACCGCATGACATATGTGGGGGTTGGAGCAAACCGCAGGCTACTGCAGCAGGCAGTTAATGAGATCAAATCCTACCTCAGCTGCATCTTTCAGATCGTCAGGTGTGTGTTCATCTGAACTTTGTAAAAGAAGTGAAGCTACCAGCCTGAGAGTAAGTTTTATGACACTGTGTTTTAGGTTCCTCTTTCCTGATCTTCCTGAGGAAGGTGGCTTGCTGGCCGAGACAACAACTGAAAAGAAAGTGTCAGACTCGAATGGTACCAAAATAGATTCTCCAAAACCTGGGTGAGAGTCTGAATATTGTAAGGAATATTACCTGCAAATTGTGCTTATAAAAAAGCAAGAACCATGGCTGAAAGAACATATCTGGCAGCGCTGTCTCTGTGTGGGAATTATGGCCCTCTATCTCTCTTGGTCGTGGGCGTCAGAAACAGTAATACTCACTTAATATGATATTCAAATTCATAGAAAGCCAAAACTAATTTCTAATTAGACAAAACAGCAGTTGTATATTTAACAGCTTGTACATTTTTGCCTTTATAATTATAATTTCCCAAATATTCCAATCGAACGGACTCCGATTGAGGTCAGAGATTTTTTTCTGTGATCTTATTGTATTTTGTACCTTTGTAGGCGCGTGGTCAGTTGTTCAGCTCTATTGTTGCCTGTGTTGCTGCCGCGTCTGTATCCTCCTCTCTTTACGCTGTACGCTCTGGAGAAAGAGAAAGAGGACGATGTATACTGGGAGTGTGTGCTGAGGCTCAATAAACAGCCAGACATGGCTCTCCTAGCTTTCCTCGGAGTGCAACAGTGAGATATTCATTCACTTAGTAGTAAAAAAAATTGTGAAATAGGAAAATAAAAATAGTCTGTGCTATGTTTCTCATCGTTCCTCTGTTTGTAGGAAATTTTGGCCTGTGACCATCATTTTACAAGGGGAAAAGAAAGAGGTGAAAGAAGAAACTTCTTTTCTAATGGTGTAATATACAGGGGTTGGACAATGAAAGTGAAACACCTGGTTTTAGACCACAGTAATTTATTAGTATGGTGTAGGGCCTCCTTTTGCGGCCAATACAGCGTCAGTTCGTCTTGGGAATGACATACACAAGTCCTGCACAGTGGTCAGAGGGATTTGAAGCCATTCTTCTTGCAGGATAGTGGCCAGGTCTCTACGTGATGCTGGTGGAGGAAAACGTTTCCTGACTCGCTCCTCCACAACACCCCAAAGTGGCTCAATAATATTTAGATCTGGTGACTGTGCAGGCCATGGGAGATGTTCAACTTCACTTTCATGTTCATCAAACCAATCTTTCACCAGTCTCGCTGTGTGTATTGGTGCATTGTCGTCCTGATACACGGCACCGCCTTCAGGACACAGTGTTTGAACCATTGGATGCACATGGTCTTACTGGTGCAATGTGCAATTAATGAAGATTGTCCACCAGGCTCTGCTCCAATTTAGCTATGAAACCTCCCACACTACAATGACAGGTGTTTCAGTTTCATTGTCCAACCCCTGTATGTAATAATTCAAATGTACAAGTTGCTAGCATGATTTTTTTCTGTGTTTTAATATATTCCTGTGTATGTTTCTTTTTAGGTTCTCTCTAGCACTAAAGACGCCTGTTTTGCCTCAGCTGTGGAAACACTACAGCAAATCAGGTTAGAATAATTACAGTTATAATGAGCTATATGGGACATCAGAGCAGGTTTAGATGTGGGTGGAGTAACCCAAGTCAGTACTCATGCAAAACAATTAATACTTGGCTAAAAATAATGATTCAAGTACCTCTCCAAAAACAACTTGAGCATATGTACCTACTGTCTATGTTCTTTAAAAAAACAACTTTATTACTGAGTAACCTATATAACCGCAGAGGGACCTCTTACTCCATCCACCATCTGTCAGCATAGGGACTGAAAACTCGATTCTTCTGTTGTTAAACCCCCCCCCCCCCCCCCCCAAGAGAAAATGAAGGTGGAATCATTTGGCGCAAGGCGGGAATACACCCCCATACTGGAGGGGGCGCCAGTCCTTCACTCACACACACACCTGCGGACACTTGAGTCACAAATCCACCTACTAACGTGTGTGGGAGGAAACCGGAGCACCCAGAGGAAACCCACGCGGACACAGGGAGAACACACCTAAATTAATAATTAGTTTGACCAAATTTATAACAGCACATACAGATACATTATCCTGAAGTTCAAGTAATATATATGAGTAAACAAATATATATTCAGTAAACAAAATACTTACATTTTCCAGTGTCCCAGAAAACTAAGATCACATTATGAAAACATATAACCAATGGCATCTGCAATGATTATAAATCCATACAGGGTTTCCTTAGAAACAAGCAGGACAACAAAACTCCATGCATCTGATTAGCTATTAGCAGCCTTTTGTGATGTTGTTTATATGACATCATGAGCTAAATTAGCAATCAGTGCCATGGCTGAGCATTTCCATTTTGAAACTCTGTGATTCCAAAAACATCAGACAAACGGAGTAGAAAATGAACTAATTGTATTCCCTTTATGGTGTTCTCTTGATTCTCCAGCACAACATTCACTCCCTCGGACAAGCTGCATGTGATCCAGCTGACCTTTGAGGAGATAACCCAGGAAGTGCTTTCTTTGCTGAAACAAGATTTTCTGTGGTCCATGGATGATCTGTTTCCTGTTTTCCTTTATGTGGTGCTGCGCGCTCGGTATGTAACATGATTCTGGGTGCAAAAAAAACTTTTTACAGTTCTTTGCAAAAGTCAGATGTCATAATTTTATATTATTACTATTCTAATAACATGTACTATTGGGACTAAGCGATTTCTTGGTCCTAAAATGTGCCATTGGTCTCTTTGTCTTAGCATAAGGAACTTGGGGTCAGAGGTCAGTCTGATAGAGGACCTTATGGACCCTTGTGTACAGCACGGAGAACATGGGATCATGTTTACCACACTAAAGGTACTGAATGCAAACATATACCTCTTTATAATTGTATGCATTTAGACACCTTTTCGAAACTAGCTGGATGACCCTTATCCAGACAGTCCTTGATTCTCCTTCAGTTGTCCTAACGTCTGATATCTTTTCTTTCCTCTTAGGCTTGCTATTATCAGATTCAGCATGAGAAAATCACATAAAGAATCATGTGGGGAGCTCTACACATGGAGATGTAAATGACAGGCCAATAAGCTGAAGCTCCGGAGAAAGATTAATTTATAAAGCGTGTGAACCTCAAAAATCTGAACCTTATGAAGCAACTGGATGAAGAAAAAACTGTTTCATCTTCCTTACTCATGTGATGTGGATGGAGTTGAACATGTTTTCTTGCCCCAAGAATCCCACTTTTCTAATATAATTTTAAATCAAAATTTTCAAGTCTGGCTTTCTCTTTCTTCCTAGCAACAGTACTACAACAGTGCATTCCCTTTTTGAAATAGTGTGTGATCCTGATGTTGCTTTTCCCTGTGTATTCTTTCATGAATATGCAAATTCCAAGGTGTCTGAACCTGTGGAAGAAGCCTCAAAATGATGGAATTTTTTTTTTTAAATATTCTGGAGCAGGGCACACTGTGTTGCTGTGAAAGTCAACACTGAACTGAAGGTAGGACGCCCACAGACAATATTTTTTATTGGATGCCATTTTTACTGAATGACTGGGCTTTTTTCCCACCATCCCACTGCCCAAGACCCATTCTCACTTTCAAACTGCACCCTTTCATTGCACATCACTGAATGTGAGGAAGGACGGTAGAGGTGTTGCTTGATAAACGAGTCTAATGACCCATCCCTCTGAGTAAGGAACACAATCTGATTCCCTGCTGCTAATAGCCAATCAGATGCATGGAGTTTTCTTGTCTTGCTTGTTTCTAAGGAAACCCTGTATGGATTTATATCATTGCAGATGCCATTGGTTATATGTTTTCATAATGTGATCTTAGTTTTCTGGGACACTGAAAAATGTAAGTATTTTGCTTACTGAAAAATCTATTACTTGAACTTCAGGATAGTAACGGTATGTGCTGTTATAAATTTGGTCAAACTAATTATTATTTTAGGAGTACCAGGCACACTATGTGCATTTTATAAATATGAATTAATGGCAACAAGTCAATAGATCTTCACTACAGATTGATACTAATTGTTACTAATTTTGCAAGATTACAGTTACGAGGGACTTCCACTCATTTAATCAAAGCCCTCGAGAGTGGTTTGGTGTGAAATATCTCATTAAATTTTCTTTTCCATGGTGGGGAGAGTAACCAGGGGTCTAAAAATGTTGTCTATAAAGCAATCAAGCCCTTTCCTTTACTATCCAAAATGACTAGTGAATTTGCATGTGTATATATATATATAATGTTTACCATGTGGAAAAAGAACATTTATTTGGGGTTTATTGTGCCTCACAACAGCCTCCATGCACTTCGCTGCAGTATATATATATTTTTAATTATGTAATACATTCACACCTTTAGGTTTTTGTGAGCTTTAAAAGGCATTGAACACTTCAAATGTCTGGTTACTGTCACCACCACTGGGAATACCTCTGAATCCAAAAGACTCTCTAGAATGATAAATTTCATATTAAATTATTTGGAATGACAGTTACATGGCAATTACAATTGAATGAAAAATTGTTTTTTTTAATTTCTGGCATACCCAAAACTCACTGCTACAACAGCAGAGCTATGGAATTGCTGTTCAGCATCTCTGGGTTTGCTTCTAACAGCAGTGATAAGCTGATAAAAGTGTGCAGAAGTACATTTATTCATCTTTCTTGATTGTCTTGAGGGCTGACTGAAGTATGCTTGTGACAAATGTGCCTCTCTCTGCTCATCTTTGTTTGTTATTGATGTGTTCAGTCACTGCATTGAGCAGTACCTTTCACAGTGTTTCAAAATCCAGTGTTACAGTCAGTCTGCTATCTTTTTGATTGCTGTTTTTAATGGTTTAGAGGTTTTATTTATTTGATGATGGGGGTTGCACTGCAGTGATAATCTGAGCAATGTGGATAATTTGAGTAATAATCCTGATGACAGGAATGTATTAGAATGACCACCACACCTGATGGAAAAAGACTTGTAGTATCTTGATAATCCAGGCACTGCCCAACAATGGGTCCTTTTCTAGCAACTGTTTCTAGGTTTATCAGGCATTACTCTGAGGGCTGTTGACAAAAATCATATTTAAAATAAAGAAAAACTAGACTAAAGGCCAAACTACCTTTTTAAAATACTGCAACTGCTTCGTTAAATATGAAGCAGATACTTTTATCTTTAAAGGTATTCTTCAGTCTATTTAGTGCTACTTTAACACACTGGACTATTTTGTACCAAATCAAAATTAGGCAGGTTAGGAACCACTATGATATAAATAATGATAGAAATTAAAATACAACTGCTTTGATACTATTCTAAGGCTGCAGCCTTTCACACACATAAAATAGATATTAAATGTATATTAATCCCACTTTAAATCCTGAAATTTGAAAGGAAAATGTTCTGTAAACTTGTCTAACCTTGAAACAAGTGGCTGGGAAAGAACCCATTTCTGAGCATTCAGGGCTTTGAGTGGTCTTTAATTATTATGTGTGAGTGAATGAGAAACAGTGTTAAATGTGGGGTGGCCAATGTCTAGTGACTTTCTTTTCTGCAATTACATATGCAAGTCCAGTTCCACCAGGTAGAGGAAGAAATGACTTTCTGACAGTTGTTTTTCTGACAATGAATTGTCTTCTCACAATAATTTACTCATTATTCCCCTTTAGTGTCTCTGTAAATCACACTGAGATAACAAGCTAATATTTCAAATTATAACAAATATTTCAATTAATTATTATTTAATATTGTGAATAGCGAAGTCAACATTTTCGTCAATTCTAACTAGTGGTCATGAATGGGCTTCCATCGTTTTATGTGACCTGTTACATTGTTGGTTTTTTTGTTTGTTTCTTTGTTTTTCCTTAGTACTTTTAAATGCAGTTCTGGACTCCTGCTTGTGGACTTTTCTTTGTGAATGTTGTCTTTTAAAGACATCTGTCCAGCTGGTACCTACTGTACACAACTGTCTGATTGCAGAGGGCAATAAAGCGACTGGTGGATATTCCTAATTCTGGATTTTTGACTAATATTGTTCCCTACACTGATATTGTCAGAAAAAAATATTTTGATTTCTCCAAAAGCATAACAATGGGTCCAAGTGTATGACAAAGTCAGTGTGTGTGTATATATATATATATTTCTTTTATATAATTTTTTTAATTATTTTTTTTTGTAATGGTTTCAAACTTATAATAAATTTACAACTGTGAAATTTTTGTTAGATGATGCAGAAAACGATCCTCCACAGTTACTGAGGCTCACCTATCCATAGCACCTGTTTTAGCTTCTATAGATATACTGTGGAATGAGGAGGGGATGAAAGAAGTGACAACTGAGGGACAGTGGACCATTGGCAATAAATTAAAAAAGCTTTTGTAAAGCAACTAATGATGCTGCTTTATAAAATAAAGGTTTAGAAAGGAAAAAAAGGCAAAAAGATAAATCCATCTGATATATTAAAACAACCTTTCTGACTGTGGAGTGTGTTCAACTACCATTATCTCTTCATTGCATGCCCCAAAACCTATACCATCACATTACCATAAAAGCCACATGCATGATCCCTATTCAAGACAAATGAAATGATGGATTATGAGATTTATCAGAGCTATAGCTATCATGCAAATCACTTACAGTGCCCGTCTACATTATATTTCCTAATTTGCTCCAGTTGTTTGATGATGGTTCTTGTCTTTTCTATGCCACTGTGCAAAAATCATATCACCCAACATTTGTTCATTTCCATGAACTGTAATCAAAAGTAAGCAGAAAATCAGCCAAAATCTATCCAGCTTTCTACTTTGAGAAGATGAATTGATGCTGGGAACAACAGAAAAGCCACATCTGCTAAAAAAATTCTCTCATGGACCAAAGTTTGACACACGTCGCCAATCAGCAAACTATGCCTTATGACCAGGTTTGTACAAACATTTTCTTACAATACCTTGGATCCCCAGTTTTTTTTTTTTGCAGTACATTTGTGTAGTGCTGGAAGCAGTCTGCACCACTCTCATTTTACTGGTGTTCTTTTTAATTATTCTCCAAAGAGTAATACACCCACTGTGTCAGTGTAAGAGAAATAGAGTGATGAAGATGTTTACTGGATAAATATGCAGAATGTTGTGTGCATGTTTGAGTGTTTAAGGGATGGAGCCTGATAATACATTGCATGTGCGTGCATGTGTATGTGATTACGGTCAGCCAGTTGGTTCAGATCTATGTTAAAGCTCAGCTACATTTCGTGCATTAATAGCAGAAAGAGTTAAGAAGATTTGTAACAGCATGCAATGCACTCACCCTCCTTATTCCCTCTTCATTCCTGACCATTTTTAGTTTATTCTATAATGATAATAATAAGTAGTTATAGTAAATCCATTTTCTCCAAAAAACACAGTTTACAGGTGCACTGTCTGTGAAAAATTATCCACAGTTGTGACTGGGTGAGGGTGTGGTGCCTGGTGATTGACTGGCACCCAATGATTCTGGGTAGGTTCTGGACTATTGGGTAGGTTTTTTCTATATTGAAAGGAATTGAATTAATATTAATACATTGTATTTATATATAACAATATATACATTCATTATACAAGACCTGTATAACTCGAGGCCACAAGCAAAATATATATCATAAATTGATAAAAGGGAATTGCATTGCTCTTCATAAACTCTGGATAATTACCATTAAGTCATTGACGTAAACCTACTCAATTCTAGAGAAACCTACTGAGTTAGAACTGTTTACAGTAGTGAATGGAATGAAACAGTGCCTCGTATAGATAGGCTACTAAAACGGACAGACTTCTTCATTCCTAAGACATTGTTCATTGACAGTTTCCAAAATATTTTTTCTAATGTATTCAGAGACGGTATGGAGTGAATTGGTCAAATAGAACACCTAATTAGTTTTGGGATTTACCCCTATATTACCATTGTTAACATTACATAAAAATCCCAGAAGAGCCCGGCTGCCATTTTGTTTTTTGGAAAGTAAACAAAAAGACCATTTAAGGAAGTTGAGGCCTCAACGAGCTTTTCACGTCAACCTCTTTACATCGCAGCTCTCCTCAACAATGAATTATTGAGGAGAGAATTATTAATGAATTATTTGAAAAATGAGTAAAGAAATAAACTCTTGTTTTTGTCGTGTACGTTACTGCCTCTCTCTCTCGCTCTCATTATGCTCGCATGGGATTAGGAAGGATAGAGAGGGATTACTCTCTCTCTCTCTCTCGCTCTCTCTTCTGTCAGCTTCGGTTCATCGACACAGCTAAACAGAATTCATGTTTACTGTTTCAGAATTGGAACAACCCTAAACTATCACCGGCAACGATGCTCTGAACTCCACCTGGAGTTAAGGCAAGAAGTGGAAGGGGCGTAGAGAGCCGAAGGGTAAGAGGTGAGAGGTAAAGATTTTCACAGTAGTCTTTCTCTGTAAAAGCGGGTCAAGCTCAGTGGTCCTCTTTTTCGTGGCTTGTGTGTTTTCTCTGCTGTGAGAATCTACCCAGCTT
Organism: Hoplias malabaricus; assembly: GCF_029633855.1. NCBI lineage: Eukaryota > Metazoa > Chordata > Actinopteri > Characiformes > Erythrinidae > Hoplias > Hoplias malabaricus. Next base: position 72,930,282 of record NC_089802.1, on the reverse strand, counting down.
TGTGTGTGTGTGTGTGTCTAGTGGATGATTTTATAATTATCTTCAGAAAACCTCCTTCGTTGTGTTCAAGTTGTAAATTTTGAGATCCTAGTTTGTTACGTGTGGGTTACGTAGGCACCCATAAACATGCCAGGAGAGATGCCGAGAGGAAATTACATACTGAAGCATGAAAAAGAATATAAAATGTAATTTCTAACAACTTGCAGGAAGTGGTAGTGCATCAGAGGTGTCCCCATCAGATAATGAGGCTACAGCTACATGCTAGAAATGTACTGATCTGTAATAAGTGGCTAATGATATGGTATTTGCCCATGCATTGAATATATATATATATATATCTTTTTATTGTTACCAAATAAGTTTGCAACAATTGAACCAAGTAACAAGTGTAATATGTTTGTTATATTAGGGTAAGTACCTCAAGAAAAATTATGTAGACTAGTTCTGGACTAGTAGACTAAACTGAAATGAGTTATCACTAGTATACTTATACCATGACTAGGGATGCGCCGATCCGACATTCAGTATCGGTATCGGTCCGATTGTGGCCTAAATTGCTGGATCGGATATCGGAAAGGAACAAAACATGCAATCCGATCCATTAAATATAAAAAAAAATTTTGGGGGGTGAAATCTGCAACATGCCGTAAGCCAATGCAGCACTTTTGCATAGGACCGGCAGGCATCACGTGACAGAGCGATTGTTGTGAGAGGCCTGTAAACATGTCAGCAGTGTGGAGTTACGCCGAGTGTAACTTTAACACCACGAATATGATTAAACACTTACAGAAACACCACGGAAAGGAGTACACGGAATTTTTCAAGGTCTCGAATGCTAAGAGGAAAACCGTTTCGCATCAACAAACACTGCTGGAAAACATTTTTTTCAAAGCAATTATGTTTTCAAAAAACTGGATTAGTATCGGTATCGGCAGATACCCAAATGTAAAATATTGGTATTGTTATCGTTACACTTATATAGCGCCTTTCTAGATACCCAAGGACGCTTTACAATCTACACTGCTCAGAACGCTCAATTCACACACACTGGTATTGGACCTAAAAAAAGTGGTATCGTGCCATCCCTAACCATGACACAGCCACATGTTTCAACTGAACAGGGTAACGAACACTAGCCATTCGTTTTTAATGTTTTTTGCTTTTCTAAGCAAATGAGAGGAAGTTCAGCGAGAAATATCCTGGACTCCACAGTGGCTCTACCCATGATCCAGTGCTATGAGGTCAGCCATGGAGACTGAACTGGATGTAGATGTGGAAGAAAATGGTAAGCGAAGCACAGGTGTTTTTAATATTACACTGCAGACTTAATATTTAATTACTCATATTTAATCACTATAAATTATTCAGTGACAGCTGTGCAGCCAATATGTAAATGATGTTATTTGGAGAGGAAGATACCGAAGTATGAGACTGCTGATGGTTTAAAGGAGTATTCCACCAATCGTTCAGGCATATGTAACATGTAAACAGATTTATCATTGTTTTGGTAAATTAATTGAGTGTAGAGAAACTGATCAACACAGAAACATGTCTCTTCTAGCCATATGTGCAGTTTGTAGTGGTTATAATGGTAAATGTGGTTAAATCAGGGGACTGTTTTGCTCTGCATTAAATATAGAGAAACTCCAGTACATAAACCAAGATGGTTATGTCTGTAAATAGTTTGGAGTTACACCAGTTTGTCAGGATGATGAGAATGGATATCCTGAGCCAGGGTCATTTGATGGCAAATGCATTAGGCAAGTTGGTGAATGTGTGTGTGTGCGGTGCAGACTTGATGCAGATCTTGACTCACGTGGTGGAGGAGGTGAAGAACTCTATTGGTCGGGACATAAACGGGGTTGAACTGCTGTACGGTCTGCTGAATGCTCCGTGGCTGCAGTCTTTGCTGAAGGTCAGTGAGTCAGAGGGTGTAATACAGTCACATCATCATTAATCTGCTTCAGTGAACTGGTAAACACTCTGTTGGCTCTGCTCCTCCCCTCTCTGCAGGTGTATGAGTGTTTGCAGCAGTATCTGAAGAGATCCACCAGGCCACATCTCTCCTATGCCTCTGGACTCTCACTTGAGGTTAAGAACGCTATTTTAGTCACATATCAGATGAATAAAGATTAGTACAGTTCGGTCTAGAACTTCTGACAGTAACAGAGGTGTTTTATTTTGGTAAACATGTAAAAATGACCATTTTTATTTCCATAATTTTTTACATGTTTAGTAGTAATTTGGCCAATTATGACAACTCAGTGGTGAAATCTAATACCAGACATTCTCTGTTTATTGCACGATAAATATTACTAAGCAGTAACTTTTGGTCTTTTCCAGATTCTGACAGATCTGAGGGTGCTGCCATACCCTTCGAATGAGGCCAGAGAACTTTACACCCTTTTAATACAACCTCACATGCAGGTAACAATCAGTAGCCAATACCTTCATCATTCCTATGTTGTTATCTGTGGCTGGATGTTCAAGAAAGTCCATGTTTACCCCTTCCTAAATGTGTGTGGCAACTTCTGAAAATCATATCTGGGGACCATTGGTCTTGGAGGAAACAGATGTTAGCTCTTACTTTCTATTTGGCTAACACTATCCAATAGGGGGAATTAAAGAGATTTAAAAGTAATCACTGTTGGATCGAGAATAGTCCACCAACCAAAAACCTCCAGTCAACAGTGTTCTGTGGGCAGCATCCTGTGTCCACTGATGTGTCCACTGACTAGATATTGACTAAGGCAAGAGCTACTGTCTCTAACTTAACATCTAAAATCTGGACCAACAGTATAGATGTGTCTAAAAGGGTAGACATTGAGTGGACACTGTGTTTAAAATTCCAGCAGCACTGCTGTGTCTGATCCACTTGTACAAGCACAACGCAAACTAACACACCAACAACACATCAGTGTCACTGCCTCGCTGAAAATGATCTATGATCCAAATCATATCCGCAGTATGGGGATCCTGTGCCACTGTATGGTCAGTAGAGCTGTGAGAATCGGCAGAGAGTGTAGAAACAAGCAGGCGGTCATAATGTTATGGTTAGTGAGTGTATATGTTACAGCACTGACTTAACTACAGAGGTTCTCTGGCCTGAGTGTTTCTAAGGAACATTCCCCAGATCTTTCCCTAGGTTAACTGACACTCAGTGTGTGCAGGCTCTTCTCTCAGCCCATGATGTGGTGGGACTGAAGGACTATGAGCCCATCTTGCCACCACTGCCCGCTGATTTGCCGGAAGATGAGGAAGCCATGAGGATTGTCTGCCTGGTCAAGAACAAGCAGCCTCTGGTGAGTTTCATCTGAGGAAGAGATGTTAAAACAGTTGCTTAAACCTTACGGTTCTGTGTGAATGCCAAGCCTTTAATCTGTTGTTGTTAATATAGAACTTGAGTATTCATTTTTGTAGTAGTTACTAGTGTTTGGCGATGTGACCACAAATCAGTATCACCATTAATTGAATATTTTACCTTGATTATTATTAATGAAAGATGAACGAATAAATTAAATGTACTCTTTTCTAGTAGTTACAAAATGATTTGTTGTACGTTTATATCCTATTCTGCCTTTGTGCCACTTCTCATTTATTTTGCTTTTGTATCTAACATATGTCCATTGTTTGCTTCTTGCTTTGGTGGATAACTTGAGTCTTGTGTCCTCTGAAGAAGAGCCGTGTAGGTAGGGGCATCCGCAGCCACTGGGACACTCTGCGCAAGTTGACCCAACAAACGCTTATCCCAGCACAGAGAGCCCGATCTGGGGGTCTTTTCCCCAAAAAGCTTCAGACCACAGAGAAATTAATCAACAATCCTATAGAAGAACCTTCTCCTTCTCCTAAGCATGTCCCACGAAGGACTCAACCCTGCACCAGACAAGCTGGCAGCTGCGTATTGTGTCATCAGAACAGTGCCGTTTGGCACAGGAGCCTTAGCTACTCTGCCCCTTGTGTCTGTAGTGCTTTAGTCATTGGTAAGTAAAGCCCAAGCATTAGGAATCAGATTGGTGTTAATGCACAACGTGTTACCTACAAAGCTCTCTTCATTTTTCTCCTCCTTTCTCCTGCCCTTGTCCTGAAGATGACCTTGAAGTGGACGGCATGGGCACTATGGATGTCCCCCACATGGGGAACCCTATACTGCCTGTGCATCCACACTATACTCTTTCTCCTTGGACCCACCTCCCACGCTCTTACCCGACTCCCTGTTGCTACCACTCCTCAAATGCCCCTCCGCTTCCACCCAGAATGGCCCGTTATACCCGCACCGCTCCCCCCAGCCCCATGCACCGCCATCGGGTCATGGAGACCATGGGGAGTTGTCCAGTGGAGCTGGCCAAGCAAGAGAGCCTGGATGAACTCCGCAGCACAGTCCAGCAAGCAGCTAGTTGCATGGAACGCAGCTCGCAAGACGTCCAGCTCCTAGGCCAGAGGATGGCTGCTGCAACGGAACGTATGTCAGAGAGCGTCCAGGAGAACGCTCAGGCCCTGGCTATGCTGGCCCAGGTGGTGGAGAAACTGCAAGGACTTGTAGCTGCTAGTAGTTCCACTTCAAGAGAAGTGAAGGTCGAGGTAACTACTGAAGGACATGTGGATGGGAATCCTCACAACACAGCGGGGTGCACTCAGTCTGTAAATGCAGATTTATCTGAGATTGCACATTTGCAGGGCCTTGGCAGCACACCTTCAGCACCACTTGTGGAAAAGGTTGAAGTTTCTACAAATGGGAATTTGTCTCGAAGTCCAGATGTTTGTGTCAATGCATCTTCTGTTGCTCAGATACTTGGGCTAGTATCCAATAGCAGCACAGCATCATCACGACGGACAGGAGCAGGGCATCTTGAAAAAACGCCTGAAGAACCTACAGATGGCTACACTGAAACATCCGCTCAGTTTGGAGGTGCAAATCCATGTGGTGCTTTTAACGCAACAACCAATAGGAAGCATCCTAGAGCTGGGAACATTTCAGCTAATGATCACACTAACCTGGTCCACTCTAACCTCACTCGCCGTACACGTTGTCCATCCTGCTCTTCCTCCTCGTCAACCTCCTCCTCCTTTTCTTCCTCCTCCTTCTCTTCCTCCTCCAGCTCCATCAGCATTCTGGAGAACTCATTAACCTCTCAACGGAGACAGAATTCTGGTAAAGCCTCGTCTCAGCTCACGTCCAACAATGCATCACCAAAGGGTGGAGTCAAGACAAAGCCCCCACCCAAATCTCCAAGGAGACAGCAAGATGTACCCAATGGGATGGCAGGGTCTAGCTCTGTCCAGAACCACAAGGAGAGCAGCGGCATTATAGGATGTCTTCCTGAGCGAAAGAAGAAGAAGAAGAAAAAGAAGAAATGAGGTTTTTTCTTGTTTATGCTCACAATTTTGCTTTCGTAATTTCATTCACACCTGTTTTCTTATATATGTTTTATCATCATCATTCCCTCATTGTTATATTCTTTTCTTTCTAATGACGGCATTGTTTCCTCCGTTCATCATTGTAATCATCATAATTTCCTTTTCTTTAAGCAGGTTTTTATCTTTCCACTGGCCTCAAACTAATTTATTCATGGATCCATTCATCAGTGCCACCATTTTCTAACTTTCATGTTTTGCTTACATTTAAGACTTTTAAGATTTTAGACTTTAAAGGGGCATTCCAGCCTAAAGGAAAGCTGTCAGTGTATTGCTAAATGTGCTGCCTGGCATCCTTCTGTAAGACTGCAGTATTCTTAAGAGAGAGAGTCCTTCATTTGAGGACTAATCCCCTTCTGATGATGTAATGATACCAGATATCAAACTGCCAAGATGCTGAATGCAACATGCATCGTTTAAACCCCTGCACCAGTGTTACAGTAGTGTATCTCTTTTTGGCAAGGGGAGATAGTACTGCATTATGTGTGTAAAGCTTGCTAGTGGGACATTGATTAAAATTACAGAAAACATATCCGTGGTTACTTTCAAACCTACAGAGTATTACACAACATGACAGAAGACTTAGCTGATGCTAGTTCTAGACTGGAATGTCCCTTTAAGTATGTTTTCTTCATATTTGGAGTGATAGAATAGTTTATTTATTTCCTCTGTGTGTTAGGGGGCAACTATAAGGAGAGATGAAACCACAGGAGAGATTTATGTTGCTCGAGTTATACACGGAGGATTGGCTGACCGCAGTGGTAAGAGTCTCTCTCTCTCGCTCTCTCTCTCTCTCTCTGAGGATTTATTTATTTGAAACAATCGTACATGCAGTGCAAGATGCCTATTATTTTGATTATTTTATTGTTTCCATGCTGCAGGCCTGTTACATGCAGGAGACAGACTGGTGGAAGTTAACGGACATCCAGTGTTTGGGCTGGAACCAGAGCAAATCATACAAATACTGGTCAGCACAAGTGTTCTTTCTGATGGTCATTGTGATGTTTCTATTGAGTTTGAAAAGTGCTGGTTTGATATATGTAGCCTGATGATTTCTTTTTTTACCCCACACAGGCTCGTTCTCATGGAACTGTCATGTTTAAAGTGGTCCCCATCACTGACCGACCCGTCAACAACAAAACCATGGTGTGTTTGTTTACTTACTTTTAGGCAGTATGATTAGAATCATCTCCTTTTTATATATTAGACATTCTCTAGCCCAGTGCTGTTGCCCAAAAGCTATTTATTACATTTTTGTTATATTTATTTGTTTCTGTAAATAATTTATTATTTTTATTTATTGTAATTACATTTTTATTCTTACTGTTTACCAACTTGATTGTTTTTATATGTTTATATGTCCTTTATCCCAACAAAAGATTGAATATCTATAACCTGGGAGTTAGATTGTACTTCCTTGGCTGTGTCTTGGGTGATTTGCTGTGTAACATTTAGAATCTACGTAAATTTATACACTTTCTATATCTAACCGTTTTGTATTTTGTTACTGGCTTCTAAATATCCTTCCAGATTAATACCACATCTATCTATCTATCTATCTATCTATCTTAGAGTGACCAGACGTCCTCTTTTACCCGGACATGTCCTCTTTTGTAGACTTAAAAAAATGTCCGGGCTGAATTTCACAGAATTTAACGTCACATAGAACTTCGAGAAGTTTCGTTCACAAACTAGTCCCGCCCTCCCCTACTCCTATTGGTTCGCTTGAGTGAGAAGGGCGCGTGGTGAAGTAGCCTAAAATCTTCTGATTGGACGGTCAGACTGTAGCGCTACCGTAATTGGTCGATAACCTTCTCTGTAAACATTTAATTGGTCAGTCTGCACATCAGTAGTGCTTGTTTACGTCAGGCAAAGCTGATGTACCTACCCTCATTTCGAGCAGCTATGCCGAAACGTAAATGTAATCTATATGTCTATCTATCTATCAAAAAAAGATACAAAAAAGTTTTTAAGGTGTTTTAATAATTTTTTTCTTGCCTTCAGCTGTACGTGCGTGCTCTGGTGGACTACAGCCCCCAGCAGGACCCAGCCATCCCCTGTGCGGACGCTGGAATGTCCTTCAAGAGAGGAGACCTGCTGGAGATAGTGGATCAGACAGATGCACTCTGGTGGCAGGCAAAGAAACTTCCCAGCAGCTCTGCCTGTGCTGGGCTTGTCCCCTCTGCTTCACTACTCAAGAGGTCAGTGCAGGGCTTAAAAGTTCAGGCTTAAATCTCTCACTGCTGCAGAGGTCACAAAAGACTCAGTAACACACTGACTGACTTGAAAAATTTGCAACCGCTACTGAGCTAAGACACACAACAAAAATCTGATAACGGATTTTGTGAGCCCATATAATTTTATTGTTTTTGTGTCAGACACAAACTTTGCGTATCTGATATGGTAGCTTTTACGGACAAGGGAAAAACACTGTTAAATTTCAGTGCAAGTTAGTTTCTTTAAAGCCATTCTTCATGAAATATTTCACAAAATAACTCATGTTGAAGTTATGTAAAAAAACAAAAAAGCAAACAACAACAACAACAAAAAAGACAGCCACAACATTGTAAAAATTAAACCCATCATCTACTATTTATTATAGTTCAGTTCTTAATTATGAAATTGTCTAACATCTCATATATGACATGTCCTCAGCTTCTTTTGTATCTCTTGTGTGCGCAGGAAACAACGGGAATTCTGGTGGTCGCAACCTTACCAGCCTCACACCTGCATTAAAACCTGTGAGTACAGAGCACGTGTGACTGTCTGAATGTAACGGCATAGGGCTCAGGCGTAACCGATGGTGTAGGTTCTGCACCTAGTCAATGCAGAAGTATAAATCGGACTTTAGTCGTCAATAGTTCAAGTAGAAGTTTGATGAATCCTCAGAGGGATGTGTGATTGTTTTTGGGAGCAGAACCTGTCCAGAAATCACATCGAAGCATTTCCTTATTCACTCCTGAAAAAAGTCATGAGATCTTTGTATTACAATGTTTGTTGGCATGCGTAATATCAGAACAGTGTTTCTGTGTTAATTCTCATACTGAATTGTTGATTCATTTACTTTGTGCAATCTGCAGTGAGCACAGTGGATGAAGGTGTGTAAATTACCCCTAAATCTATACTATGTAGATCCTCTTACTATACTAAAATATATATACTATATACACTCCTATATTAGAAAGAGCCTATTGTTTGTATCCAGCTTAACTCTTTCTCTCTTATTCTCTCTCTTTCTCTGTTGCATTCCCATTTCCTTTTCCACCAGAGGATGACATACTGGCCATAGATGTGACTTTCATAGAAGCTGGTACACTTTATTCTGTTGTATAAGAAGAGTCAATATATTGAAAACATTGTGTTATGATGATATCAGAGTTCTGCTAATGCAGTTTTCTCTTTTCACAGATGAGGAAGCTTTTGAATCTGGTAGGTAAGTCCTTTCTTTGTAGACTAGACTGGTAGCTACACAGCTGTTGATGTTTCACAAGAATAGGGCTTTGCATCAGTGACACTGTGTTGTTTTAACACACAAAGCTAACAATCATTTTTCTTTTTTTCTTCATGGTGTCTGTAAAGAGGAACTTCGGGAGGGTGAGTGCACTGAAAAATTCATCATTTGCTTTCTGTGTTCCTCGTGTTCATATTAATGAGGCCTTTGTTGTGTTCATTGGTATGTCTCTGACTTTCAGATGAGAGCGAGTTCAGCACCAACGTTGAGGGAATGTATCTAAGTGAGTAGTTTTCGTAGTTTAATGTTAACGTAAATAATAATAAAATATATATTGGACTGAATGGACAGGCGTTCTAACTGTGTGTGTGTTTCTCATTGGCTCAGCTGGGTTTCGGAGAAGTTTGCGTCTGTGTCGTCGGCGGAGGGTCCAGGGTCGGGGGTCGGGCCTGTCCTGCTCTCTTCGCTGTGCCAGCAGCTGCTACAGTGCCCTGTCCAACCCCTACGAGGAGGTGGTGCGCTACCAGCGCCACCCAGAGGACAAAAATCGTCTTATTGCCCTCCTGGGTCAGTCACTGTGTAGATTAGTGTATATGCATGATTGTGTGTATGTATTCATTCACTCATACACCAACTCCACAGGTACACAGATAAATATTGCACTATGCCCCATGAAACAAGTCTATGAATCATATGGTCAATATTAGGAACTAGAGGCTAGGATTTTAGTAATGTGTTCGGCAAATACAGTGGTGTTTGACAGTATGTGAAGTTTAAATGTTAAAGGCTAAGCACCACTTAATGGACCTCCATGAATATTTCACATTATTTTAGTTACTGACATATATAAGTATGAATTAAAATGAAAATAGCAGCTTAATTTGCTTTAAAACTGACAATTTTATTAAATTGACGGAAAAACCCGAGCTCGCTACGGAAATTCTTGAACGCCACCGTGACGTCACTGGTGGACAACAGCTGAACAACGCCGCGGTAAAACACCGTTATGACTGACTGTTATGACAGTATCTAGCTAAATAACCAACATTATTCATGACAATAGCCTAGCAATAAGCTAAACTCAAATTTAGAGGTACCGTTATTCTTGTAAATGTGATCGAAGTCGAACTCGAATTCATCCGACACTATAAACCTCCGTAATGCAGCTACGTAGCCGAGTATAATCTGAGCACCGAGTTTAGCGAGTCAAGCTAACGTTAACTAACACCAACTAAAACAGGCGAAGTGAGTGTCCTTACCCTGTTTACCCCCAACGGTATTTTAAACCTTATTCCTTGAAATAAGTAAGAAATAACATGTTTTCTAAATATTAATTAACACAAGTTAGGAACTCAAATTCCACTGTATTTATTTGTTTGACACCCTCATATAGCTAGTGCTTAGCTTTTAAACATGGCCGGTATTAATAATTTCTTTAATCAAATAGTTTTAAACATGGCGTTGAAAAATTCCATGTTTGAATTTGTTTATTACTATAGCAGATTAAGATTGAAAAGACTGACTGATGACTCTGCTGCTGTTTTAGGCCCATCGGGAGTTGGTGTGAATGAATTACGCCGAAGGCTAATTGAGATCAACCCAAAGACCTACCAGGGAGCCACTCCATGTCAGTATAGACACACACTCAGACTTTCTGAACTCTGTGTCGTTAAGAAACAGCTTTGTAGACTACAGCATTGCGTGCAGTGTATGATGTGTATTTTATTTTTTGTTGTTCCTCTGCCAGACACCACAAGACCTCAAAAATGTCATGAAGAGCCTGGTCGGGAATATCACTTCATCAGCAGGGAACAGTTTGAGAACATGATGTACAATCAGTGGTAACTTTACACATCAGTCCATACACATCAGTCCACTAGCAGGCGGCAGATGGTGCCTCTGAGGCTTGAAATAAGCAAAAATCTGAATGTTCAGAGGTGTCTTTGTGACATGTTTTTATCTTCTCAGTTTTATAGAGTATGGAGAGTACAGGGGTCACTTTTATGGCACCAGTGTGGAAGCAGTGAAGAATGTCCTGGCTGCTGGGAAGATCTGTGTCATTGACATTGAGCCTTATGTGAGCACTTTTGTAATTAATATATATGGCCAAAAGTTGGTTGACGACTGCCTGTTACGCCAGCTTTATTTTTTTAAACTATGGGTATTAAATGAATGAAAATGCATATTAGGACTTAAGGTCAACATATTAGTGTTGTTTACATGGCTACACTGTATGGATAAACTATAAATGCAGACAGAGACTGGACTAATCAGAGTGGTTTATTTGGTCTTTCTCTGCAGGCCATTGATTCAGTACGGACCCATGAGCTGAGAGCATACATCATTTATATAAAGCCTCCTCCTTTAGAGCAGATGAAGAAAACCCGAATAAACTCCCAGCTGCTCACCAGTTATTACAGTACTCGGCCCTTTAAGGTGAGTACACTCATCTCATTGATGACAGAAGTGTGTTCTGTGTGGCCTGTGATCATGTGGCTTTATTCTATTTGGTTGTTTAAGAGAGTGAGTTCTGATTAAAAAGAAGGAAGAAAAAAAATTAAAAACACATGGTTTAAAAATATATAATAATCTGTGTTTCCTTTCTGAGTCATGTTTGTTAAATGCTATCCCTTTGCATTTTTTCCTGTACTCTCTTATTACAAAAACTCAGTAACGTTTCTTTCTGTCTTTCATTCTTGTTCTTTATTTCCCTGTCTTTTTATACCTTTCTTTCATTTGATTGTTTATTTCTTTCGTGTCCTATATTTTTTATAAACTCATTATCTATTTTCTGATTTTTTTTCTTTCTTTCTCTTTGCCTTCTTTATTTCTATTTCTCTTTATCCCTCTCTCTTTTTTCTTGCTCTTCCTTTTCTCCCTCTCATTTTCTCTCTCTCTTAGGAGGAGGATTTTCAGGAGATAGAAGATGCAGGTCGGAAGATGGAGCAGCACTATAGTCAGTTCTTTGATCATGTGATCGTGAACGATGGCATGCAGGCCTCATGTGTCCAGCTGTTGACTGCGGTCAGGAGAGCACAAGATGAGCCACAGTGGGTCCCAGCCTCCTGGATCAGACCCACTGTCCAGTTCTGAGGGGAGGAGAGGAGAGTCTGTTCTGCTCAAACACTACTAATTCAGTGCTTCAAGAAGATCTAACCCTTAAAGGAGCAATCAGCAATTTTATCAAAGTATTTTTTTCACTACACCAGCCATTGTACTGACAGCTAGTTGCCTAGATGTATCAAAAATTCTGTAATTTATTTTCAACACAACCATTACTATGTGGGGCACCCACTCCGTGGAGTTTAACCACATTTATTTAAGGACAACAAAGCAATGTGTTTCTCCATCTCTTGCAAATTGCAAAGTAAAAAACAAAATAAAATCTTACAATGACAAAAAACTCACATTTATAAACGCTGCTTTCTGCTCTTACAGGTAAAATTGATGTATTGCTCCTTTAAAGGAAGGGAAAACTCAACAGACCTGCCACTGATTAATAACACATTGTAAAGTCTGTTTAAATAAATTCCCTGCTCCAACTCTTTTGGGAAATTCAGTGTTAATTTCTGTAATAAAATCAAAACTCTTATTCTTTGTGTCATGTAGTTTTTCCCATTTCTGTGAAAGTCAAATGTCCCACAGAACAGACATCCAAAACCTAAGCTTATAATCTATTTTTCCTAAAACCGTTAAATTCCAAGCATTTCCTAAGCCTTTCTCCGTTTTTGACCTCATGAAGTAAAATCCCGGCGGCATCGACTAGGGATTACTTTTAAGATGCGCATATATACGAGATATTACGTTAGATATATTTAGGCGCAAATAATAGGAGAAATGTGATTGAGATGTAACTATGCTTCGTATCCAACGACAACAACCAACGCTAAAGACAGCACAGCTTTCCCCTGTGCCCTTCGTTTGTGTTTACATGTAGCGTTTACCCACAATTTTAAAAGTTGAACATTTAATACAAATATTATCCGGACTTTTGGTTTAAACTTGAGTCTACAATGGACACCGACAGCGGAAAGGTTAGTGAACTAGAGAAACCTTGTTTATAAGTATTGTGTTAGCATAGCAATAGAGCTTCTATACATTGATTTATAGGTAGCTATGCTAAGCTAACTCCAGCTGCTTGGTTCAATTCTCCGTTCCACCTTAAATAGTGCAGCAGTTGCATTATCTCTCTTTCTTTTCTTGAACCTTTCCCGGTCATTACCTCCTTTTCCATATGCTTTTTAGTTTAATTAGAACCTTGTTTATATAAATATTTCTGTTCATTTTTAGATGTTTTTTTATATTATTACATTTTTTATTTTTTCCATTTAATATATATTTTCTCTACTCTGCCTTCCTTGAGTTCTAACAAACCTTTACTTCCTTCCTTCTAGCTTAATCTATCATAACACGTTCTGGAATACTCCCCTGCTTTGTGAAATACATCCCTGATCCCAATGGTTGTTTTTGTTTATGGTGTTCCTCTTAGGTTCACAGCACAAGGCGAAGGGATCTCCCTCCTCTTTCACATGTACAGAAAGTAAGTGAAGTCTTGCAGATTCCATGCATGCCCAAGCCAACAAAGTAATGCAGATACTTCTGCCGGAATGACTGAAGAAACAAATCCACTTTCATTGTCACTCATTTAATATCAGATGTGTGTAGAGTAGCCCAGACCCATGCTCAGGTAATGTGTTGTCCTCCCCAGTTGAATACTTGCCAATTCCATCCACTAGATAACATTCCCCCAGTCCCGAATCCTTCCTACAGGACATTAGAAGCCAGCCACAGTGTGTTTTCAAACGGACTCTTATGCTAATAATTCCCTAGAGGACTTTTAAGAACTCTGAAATAACGTAAAAGACAAAAGTCTGAATCCCTTTCACATAAACATAGTTGATTTGATCTGAACATTAAGATGAGAATAAAACTGACTTAAGACTGCTATCCTGACCACCACTACCCTGAACAATCTGGATAATGGAGGCATGCCACAACTCCAGCAAAACTCTCATTACATTTATTATCTTTTGGAAGTTCAAAATGCTTGGAGGAGAACACTAACAGCCCAGATCTGTCATTAGCTTGCTGCCTTATTGTAATATTGCATTGCTCAAAATCCAAGCTATTTAGTGAACAATTTATCGAGATTTTTAAAAGAAACCCATTATTATTGTAGGTTACCCAGCTCTGTGTGTGTGATGTTTATTATGGAAAGACTGAGTGACACTCTGATCCTGACTCTTGAGTATCTGCCCTCCTCTTCAGGGTTAATCCTGGTGCCTAGCAGATGCCTGTGTTAGATTTAGCTCAGCACTAATCCCTGCTATATGTGCACAGACCTGTGTGTTTGTGTGTAATGGCATGATTCCACTGTTGCACTGTTACAGCTAAGTGGAATGGCGAAGAAAGCATCGGTGAGAGTTTCTGACATGTTTTGCCCAGGGATATGCTGCTTACGACAGAATCTACAACGCTGTTTTTATCTTGTTATCTTAGTGTATGCATTCAGTAAAATTAAGATACATTCTTGTTTTTGCTCTTGATTTTCAGCGAGGGCCACGTGCATTACCGTCTTTGCCAAGGTGAGCTTCTCTTTTTTTAGCAATAAATACACAGTTGATCCTGTGCACTACTTTTTAGCCAAATACTTCACCTGCCAGCTGACTAACTGTTTACTTTCTGTCTTTCTGTTTCCTCTGCGTTTGTACCCATCCACTGAGAAAGTCAAGATACAGCAGGTCAGTATCACGTTAGCCAGGGTATTTTCAGGTGTCAATCAAATGTTCATATGACTTTCTGATGTGAAATGCTTTGTTGTAGAGAAACTAACAGTGTCAGAAATGTTAACAGAGATGGGGACAGAAACCAAATTTCTAACTGCCTAGTTTTTAACAGCGTAAAATGTAGCTCATAGGACGTTATCACTAGGAATGTTTCAATGTTTTTTACTATACACCTTATTTTACTATAAAAAATACCACACTATTTAACTCTATGGTACATCTGACATTTAAAAGCTCAGAAGGCATGTAGGTTTAGTGGTCATTTTGACTATATTGTGTGTAGTAGACCTTTCTCTATATCTACATTATTTTGTATGCAGCAGAACTCTACAGTTATCTCTTCTCTCATTCCCGATCCAGATGAGATGCCACTTCCAAGGACTAAGAAGAAGAAGGCCAGGCGTGAAGCGGACACAGAGGGAGCTGAGGTTCCTGAGGGTGAGTTTAAACAAGATTTATAACATGTGCAGCACTCATTACACTGTGCTTTATCACACACGCACCTTTATCATATTTCGCTGTCTGAAGAAAAAAACATTTGTCTCCATTTTTGTCAAGTTTTAATTATTGGATCATGTGAACACAGTAAGTTGTGTAAATCCTTCACATTTATTCACGAATGAACCAATAGAAATGCTACAAAATTAATAAAATCTTTTTAAATTTACTTCTATTGACAGTTAAAGTTTTTTCCTTCTCCTGTAAAATTACTATTTTGGAGACACATATTTTTCAATGGACAACAACAATATTCATTCATTCATTCATTATCTGTAAGCGCTTATCCAGTTCAGGGTCGCAGTGGGTCCAGAGCCTACCTGGAATCATTGGGCGCAAGGCTGGAATACACCCTGGAGGGGGCACCAGTCCTTCACAGGGCAACACAGACACACACACACACACATTCACTCACACCTACGGACACTTTTGTGTCACTAATCCACTTACCAACGTGTGTTTTTGGACTGTGGGAGGAAACCGATGCAGACACCGGGAGAACACACCACACTCCTCACAGACAGTCACCCGGAGGAAACCCACACAGACACAGGGAGAACACACCAACTCCTCACAGACAGTCACCCGGAGAAAACCCACGCAGACACAGGGAGAACACACCACACTCCTCACAGACAGTCACCCGGAGGAAACCCACACAGACACAGAGAGAACACACCACACTCCTCACAGACAGTCACTCGGAGGAAACCCACACAGACACAGGGAGAACACACCAACTCCTCACAGACAGTCACCCGGAGAAAACCCACGCAGACACAGGGAGAACACACCACACTCCTCACAGACAGTCACCCGGAGGAAACCCACACAGACACAGAGAGAACACACCACACTCCTCACTGACAGTCACCCAGAGGAAACCCACACAGACACAGGGAGAACACACCACACTCCTCACAGACAGTCACCCGGAGGAAACCCATGCAGACACAGGGAGAACACACCAACTCCTCACAGACAGTCACACAGGAGGAAACCCACGCAGACACAGGGAGAACACGCCAACTCCTCACAGACAGTCACCAGGAGGAAACCCATGCAGACACAGGGAGAACACACCAACTCCTCACAGACAGTCACCCGGAGGAAACCCACACAGACACAGGGAGAACACACCACACTCCTCACAGACAGTCACCAGGAGGAAACCCATGCAGACACAGGGAGAACACACCAACTCCTCACAGACAGTCATCCAGAGGAAACCCATGCAGACACAGGGAGAACACACCAACTCCTCACAGACAGTCACCCGTAGCGGGAATCGAACCCACAACCTCCAAGCCACCGTGCCGCCAATATTCATTCTAGAATTTATTTAATAAAAAGTTTGGAGTACTTGTATTGATGCAAAGTTTAATGTAAACCTGACCATGTAATTATTTCAAATATTTACTTATTTATAATAAAACATTGATTGTAGTTTAATAAAACAGGAATATTTTGGCCCAGTTGAAAATGATTTTTGTAAATATACTGAATACACATGTATAACTGGTGGGACTTTACACAATAGTGGAATATAGATGAAATCAGACTGTGAAGCAGTGTTTCTTTGGTGTTTTTTTAGCTGCAGGAGATACTGGGATCGAGATGGGGGACCTGGACAGTCGCAGGCAGTCAGAAAACCAGGATCGATTAACCCCTGAACCCCAAGAAAACCCACAACAGAAGAAGAAAAAGAAAAAGAAAACTCAAATTATTGGTGCATTTTACATCACAGTCAGTCTTAACATACACTCACAGACACATCCTTTTAGTAACTTTGTATAATTTGTTTAAGAAAAGCTCTCAATTTGGATAGAAACCACCTAAAGTCTTCTGTTTGGTGCTGAATAGAGATGGTATTCTATGATTGATCAGATCCAGAGGGTGACCAGACTGACCTGGTACAGAACGGAGACATGCCTGACCAGAACACGGATGAGGAGCCTACACGAAAAAAGAAGAGAAAGTGAATCATATCTGCTAAATTCCAACTTTATTACATTGTCATTGTTCACTGGATCAACACTGCCTGTTTGTTATTGTCTAACATCTCCTTCTCTGTCTCTATCTTTGCAGAGTGAAGTCTAAAGTGACAGACATGCAGTCAAATGAGTTAGCAGTTGAGGATGATGATATCATCACAGATGCACAGCCTCCGATCCCCCAGCATGCTCTGTTTTCTGCCCCTCAGGGCCAGAGTCAGCCTGTGGCCAAGGTGTTCATCGAGAGAGGACGTATGTTCACACACACACACACACACACTAATTTTCTGTGAGGGTCTGTTTGGTGATGCATGCTGTAGTCCAGTTGTTTGGATTCAGATTAAACCTATCACAATATTATGAAGAAGATGTCTGAGTGACTAGAAACGCTCTTGTTCAGTTCCTCTAACTAGAATCATAGTTTTGATTTATAGCTGTGAAAAGTCAAAGACTTGTGTTATCTCAGGTCGTTTCCAGCCAGCTGAGCGTATAGACAACCGTAAGACCAGCGATCAGATTGAACAGAACTTCATGGACATCCAGTCAATGTGGACCACCAAAGATGTGTCCATGAGAGTGCATCGTGGCTTCAGGTAATTCTGTGCTAACAGATGCATTAGGCTCAAAACATTACTTAATGAATAGATTTTCAAAGCAGGTCTCGGTAAAGTGAATAAAAGACCTTTAAAATGCTTCATATTACTAAAATATTTTTAATGAACATGGCTAGTGAGGGGCGGCACGGTGGCGCAGCAGGTAGTGTCGCAGTCACACAGCTCCAGGGACCTGGAGGTTGTGGGTTCGATTCCCGCTCTGGGTGACTGTCTGTGAGGAGTTGGTGTGTTCTCCCAGTGTCTGCGTGGGTTTCCTCCCACAGTCCAAAAACACACGTTGGTAGGTGGATTGGTGACTCAAAAGTGTTCGTAGGTGTGAGTGTGTGAGTGAATGTGTGTGTTGGACTGGCGCCCCCTCCAGGGTGTATTCCCACCTTGCGCCCAATGATTCCAGGTAGGCTCTGGACCCACCGTGACCCTGAATTGGATTAGCGCTTATAATGGATAATAATGGATGGATGGCTAGTGATCATTTTGAAAACATGTCTTCAAATGTTTTCAAAATTCAAGTCCTGAGGGTGAAACAATGTCTCAGTTTTCAGGAAATATAAAGGTAGCTTTACGTAGCATTAATGCATTGTCACGACTAGAACGCTTCATTAAACTTCTGCTACTTTTATTCCTTAAAGTTTTGATTGTGGAAAGGTTTTCACATTGATGTTATTTGTTCCTCTACAGGGTGATTGGCTTGTTCTCTCATGGCTTCCTGGCTGGATACGCTGTATGGAACATTATTGTAGTGTACGTTTTAGCTGGGGAGCAGATGAGCACTCTTCCTAACTTACTCCAGCAGTACCACACACTGGCTTACCCTGCACAGTCCCTCTTCTACTTCCTACTGGCCCTTAGCACTGTTTCAGCCTTCGACAGGTAGGCCATCTGATTCTATATGTATTGTTGGGGTCATGAGAAGTATATTCAATGACTATGGACTCACATCTATTGATGTATTTCATTTCTTCAAAAACCATTCACCTTCCAGAGTGAACCTGGCCAAAGCATCTGTGGCTTTGAGGAGTTTGCTCAATCTGGATCCAGTGGCACTTGCTTCTTTTTGTGAGTTTTTATCTCAGGAATATGTATAATCCCATCATGATGCTAAACTATATTAATATAAACTCAAGTCATGTTTTATCTATAATTCCAATCTTATATATGGTTTTCCCGCTAGTGTATTTCTCAGCTCTGATCCTGTCTCTAAGTCAGCAGATGACCAGTGACCACATCAATCTCTCTCAATACTCCAGCCCCAATGCTTCACTATTGTGAGTTTTCAGTTGTAGACTGAACAGTAAGCCTGGGCTATAAGAGGGCATTTATTTATTACTATAATAAGCTTTCCAGAACACGTTGCAGGTATGGCTAATACTTATAAACCATTGTGCATTTCCCCTCTCAGGCTGTCTGGCTCTGAACATAATGTACTATACCCCTGGATTATAGTGAATCTGGTTGTGACGTTGTTGGTGGGTTTGGCCTGGGTTTTAGTGTCCACCTCTCCAGATGTAGATTACACAGAAGGTGAGTGCAAAATGAGTCACAGATTCCGTTCTTGCAGGTGAAGCTCTGGTTATGCAGGCATTACACACACCTGAATGTAACCCGGTTATGTTCTGTGCAGAATATGAAGAAAAACTCCAGTTGTGAGCTTTTTTTGTGAAGATTGAGAAGAATATTTTAGGGTTATGCATTTGACAACACTGAGTTTAGTGGGAATTTATTTTTTAAACTGAACATCCATTGAGCTCCTGAAGGTGTGCACTTCAAAAGTGCCTCAGTGCAAAAATGGGGATAGGGCTTTTGAGTCAGTATCCTTGGGCCAAGGTTTTGACTGAACCAGCACTGCCTGTATCAATGTTTCACTATGATTTTAACATCTAACATTTTTGTGCAGACTTCTTGATGGGAATGGAGATAGAATATCCCAACCCTGAGGAGAAAAGAGATGTCACTGCCTGAGACTACTGAACTATTAAAGATTCTTATTTTTGCACACCGTCATGTGATTGAATAAAAATTTACTTGAATTGTTTTTGACTGCTGATCTTCTCACTTTTTCATAAACACAGCTAATGTTTAAAGAGCTGGTCAATTTGTGTGGTTCCCCAGATACAACTGGGTTTTGCACTTCATGCTCATGATGCTTTGAGACAGACTACAAAATATCCTCCCTACATCTGATTAAAGTTACAGGTGGATAGTACATCAAAACATTCCAACTACTGCATTATAGTGTCACTTCATTTTAAATGTTGAGTTTCAAGCCTGGACTGTATTTGGAAATAAAAACCATTTTGTTTCATAATTTTAAGATCTAAGAGCATGGATAAGGGTACCAAGACTATGGAAGCAAATCTGTCTCTTCAGACTTTGAAATATTATCACCTTTGAATTTTTTTTGCACTGAAATTATGTGTCTGAAGATAAGTGCTCTTGAATAGAACTTGAGTTTTCAATAAAATGTTTTCATTGTTATTATTCAAGTTTAATACCTTCAGATAAAAAAAAAAATTCAAGCTCAAATTCCAACAATATATTTCGAAGTTGCTCAAATTCGGTAGATGAAATTCAGAGACCAAAATACGAGTTACAAAAAAACGTCAGATACACATCCGGGTCACCAAGGATGAGCAATCGATTCATTTGGATTTTCTCTTTCACCTTAAACGGTGCAGTAGTTGCATTCAGTCGCCGCTAGATGGCTCTTTATTTTCAAGGTGTCTCACTGAAGACACAATATAACAGACTATTGATATCCTGAAGATGAAGATATTTTACTGTGGAATTTTTTTGTAATGGCCCTGTGAACATAGCATGAGAGCAGAGGCGATTGCTCTAAGACTGCAAGGGAAGCTCAACTTCCCCTAAAATGTCAAAAAATAAGTGATCAAATATGTACTGTTGTGTGTACATGTCAGTAAATAAATATGCACTACAACGTGCTCAACCTTTGTACAGAATCAGCTTCTTATCACTGGTAAAGACGCGGCTTTCCCGCAGATTCACGGTCCTTTAAACAGTGCTGACGCTGAGTGTCCACAGAGTTCAATAGCGAAGCAGCGAAACGAGACTGAGTCATTGGATAAATGCTGGGCTTTGTCCCGCCCATCGGACGCTCAGCGTCTCTGGGGGTCTATGGGGCAGTGGGCTGGCCTCGACGCTCAGCTTCTGCATGATTGGATGATCTGTCTGAGGCGGAATCCCTTTTTGATTGACAGCGAAATGAGCGAATCAGCGATCCTTTGGTGTAAAGATCTGTGGGAGCATTATATTTTCACTCTGTTCTGAGTTGAGCCAGGCTTTCTTAAACCTCTTAGCGGCATTTTCTTTGTTAAAAACGACTAGCGACAAATCGAGCTTCTATTTCTGGTGGGTTTTTTGTAGCTGCTTGTGTTTGGAGACTGACTTCTATCACTCTTTCTGACTTCTATCGCAGTTTCTGTCCAGCGGGTGCTGCTGAGCCCCTCCACCGTCACAAAGCACTCACAGACGGACACACTTCACATGGGCCAAGGCCGTTTAAGCCTAGCTCTGCTGGCCATTGAGAGGACACTAGTCAAGTCCCTGGAAAAGACGCCTTGTTGGTGCGACAGGGTCACAGATCATTTTCTTAAAAAAGGAACGGAGGGTAGAATTTACGTATAAATAAACCGACACATTTTATTATGTAGGCCGAAATTGAGCTTCCCCTCCTTGAAAGACCAGCATCCGCCACTGACCTGAGACAGACTTGCTTCCATAAAGGAAAACTAACTAGAAGGCTTAGGGGAAGGGGAATAAAAAAAAATAAATAAATAAATAACCCACACAACCAGCAGCATGAGATCAACACAGTCACTTTATTCATCATAGTTGTGTTGCCTATAGTCAGGGATTTTCACCAGTCTCACAAGAGCAATAGTGATCAGTCCACAGATACCCAACAACTGCAAGCATAGCAACTCCAACCAGCCCCTAGCTGGACTGTGACCCTAAAAAAAAAAAAAAAAATGAATACATAAAAAACCCTGCTGAGACGTTTCACTTAGAAAAACAGGGTCAATTCAGTTTGATTCAAATCCTTACTTTGTCCATCACCATCTCCTTGGCTTTTAGCTGAAACTGGCATGTCTGCGATCAGAAGGACTTCATTACTGGACACTAAGGCTGTGTTCTCCAAACCCTGGGTGGTTGAAATAGATCTTTCTAGAAAGAAGATTATAAAATTGATACAGTGCAAACCAGCATTTAATACACTTACCCCTACAGGCAAGAGTTGGTTACTTCATTAAAATGAACATGCCTTTGTGTCAAAAGTAAACTTACTTGTCCTATCACAGCTTGTTTCACAGGTCTCTGTAGCAGACATCTGACACACCGATGTGCTACAGTGGAAGAAAACCTAAAAATGTAATATTAAAATTAACAGCATGCATTTGAATTTTACAAATAAAGCAAGAGTAAAATGAGTAGAAAGTCATGTCCAAAGACCTGGTGACATCATGGGATTTGACAATAGTTAAGAGGCTGTGGCAAAAAAAAAAAAAAAAAAAAAGGTTCCTTAATCCCTCATTATGATTGCGGTATACAGTGAAGCAACATTTAGTTCACCAATTAGTGCAAGAAAAATTTAAGTTGAACACTCCCACTGTCCATTGCTTAATAAAAAAAAAAATAAAAATCATACCACATTTGTTTATTTTCTGACCTGACTTTCAAACACTCAAATGGCCAATGTACTCCCCAGTTAACAAGGAACGTCCCAAAATTGGTCTAAGTAGTCTGTCCGTCAAGGACATATTTTAAACGTCCAATGGAAATCCATCTTAAGTTAGTTATCAAGTGGTGACCAATCAATAACGGCAGTGGACGTCAAAAATACGTCTAATAGTCTTTTCAACTTTAATTTTCAACCTTAAGAAAACGTTGATAGACGGCAGTCGTTACGTTATTTCACCGTTGAATCAACGGCTAAATGTTTACTGGGTCCGCAGTGCCTTAAGGAGCCACTTCCAGCGTTACTCAGAAGAGATGTTTCTCATGTCAGATAAACAGCAAAAAGATTAACTACCCCACCCAAATTTCACTGCCATTTTAAAATTTCCCTCAAGCACAAATCTTACCCCTGTAAAACAATTAGCCGTTGATTCAACGTTGAAATAACGTAAAGACTGCCGTCTAATCAACGTTTTCTTAAGGTTGAAAAGACGACCAAACACAGACATTGAAAAGACGACTATTAGACGTATTTTGGACGTTCATTGATGTAATTAATTGGTCCCGAATAAATTACTTGTATAAAATGCATTTTGGACGTCCACTGACAATATCGATTTGTCACCATTTAATTTATTTTAAACGTCAATGGACGTTTGAGGTCCTATTCCACTGATTTAAAAAAAGTCTGAAGCAGGAACCAAGTAATGATAATACCACAGCGACAGATTCTGGAGTAATATTCATCTAAATTAAACTGAAAGAAATCCAAGAACCTGTTTCCATAAAGGACGAAGCCAAGTCTCATCCACAAAGGTAAACATCTTCACAATGAAGCGTTTGTAGTGGGTTGGGTACTGCAGACCAGAAGAGCCAACTGAGAGCACAGTGGTCAGGTAATGGTCACTTTTGTATGGACATCTAGCAGAAGAAGTCACAGCACATTTAATGCATTACAAACTAAATAGAAACATGAATTAAACTTGGCTAAGTACCAAACTAGCTAGGCATCAGCTTACCCGTTAATCAGCAGATCCCACCGAGGTAAACTTGTGGGGTCTGGGGTAGAAGTGGCCCAGCAGTGATTCAGTAAGAGGGCAATGTTCGGGTCAGTTCTCTGCAGCATTCTCACCTCCACATATACTGGCTCCCTCAGGACCTTAGTCACTGGGTAATCAGCTTCTTTGTAGTAGGAGCTGTATATGTCCACTATAATGAAGAACTAGTTTAATTTATGTACAGATTTGCATAAGCTTCCCTGGACCTCATTCTGACTGAATTAATGATTCTATAGAGTATTCGCCTACCATCTGAACATCCTTTAGTAGCACAGACTCCATTAGCAAGCCTGAGTTCCACTTGTAAAGGACCCTGATTGAAGACAGGTCGAGGAGGAGGAACAGTGTTCGCATTCAACATCAATGATGCCACTGTTGTTGCCAGATATTTGCACTGGAATTTTAGCCTACAAGACAACCTCATGTTATAAAAGAGCACAATTCCCTTTAAGCCACTTCTCCCAAAAGGCAACTCACGCATAAGAGCTGTCCCTTGTGACTGCTCCATGTGGCCCAACTCCCACTTCATAGGAAGAAGACATCATGTTCTCATAAACAATATAGTCACCTTCCACCTGAATAAACAAAACAATGGCTCAATCACCTCATTTTGGATAATTAAGTTATTAACACCACTTAGAAGGGTTCTAACGTTATAAGGATTCAACCCACAAACCTTTGTTTTTGTGCCACAAGAGTTGAATGGAAACTGAAAGATGATGAAATCCAAATTGCTGTCCACAGCAGTGCAGTGTTCCCCAGCAGCCTCCAACGTGACACTCTCCAGACTGATACAAGGCTGGGTGGCCTCTCTGGCAACAACCACCACAAACTGACCATCGTCGATGCATTGTACAGTCACTGAAACAACCAATTAACCACTCTTAGACAATTCAGTGTTGGAGCCATACAAAACAAGCTGATGAGTGAGATAGTAACCAGGGGTCATTAAGGAAAATTTATCCTATTTTAGTAACATCCAGTCTTAATGTGGCAACCCCATCAGCGGTGCAGCCCCTTGGAACTCTGGTTCCCATCACAACCATTTTAAGCAAGTCTGACTTGCTAGATTTCTCTAGAACAGAGTAATAAACCATGAGAAAAATTGCTAACATTCTAAAAATCAGTAAACTTCTTAATATTTGCTTACCTGATTTTGCATAGTAACACATGGGTCCATCAGGAGCTTGAATATACCTTCTGGTATCATAACAGCAGTTAAGAGCTTCACAGTCAATTTGAGAGATGCCTGGTTTGCCACAGCCCACTCTGGAATACTCGTCCACATCACACTGCTGTGAGGGGTCGAAACTGACCGGTACAGGCTGCTGCAACTCTGGCTGATTAACTGATTGAGGGTATTGCTGGGCACCGTGCTGTGGCACTTGTCCGTAATGTCGGAGAAGTTTGTGAAAACCTTCTAAAAGCATGAGAAAAATACACTTGCTAACAGATTAAAAAAAAAAAAAAAAAAAAAGAGGTGTTTACTGATTTTAGAATATTCCTTACCTGATTTTGCATAGTAACACATGGGTCCATCTGGAGCTCGAATATACCTTCTGGTATCATAACAGCAGTTAAGAGCTTCACAGTCAGTTTGAGAGATGCCTGGTTCGCCACAGCCCAATCGGGAAGGCTCATCCACAACACACCGCTGTGAGGGGTCGAAACTGACAGGTACAGGCTGCTGCAACTCTGGCTGATTAACTGTTTGAGGGTATTGCTGGCCACCATGCTGTGGCACTCGTCCGTGATGTTGGAGAAATTTGCGCAAACCCCCTATATATATATAAAAAAAAAAAAAACAAGAGAAAAATATAACTGCTATCAAATATTCTAAAATCAGTAAACCTCTCGATATTTCCTTACCTGATTTTGCATAGTAACACATGGGTCCATCAGGAGCTCGAATATAAATTCTAGAATCATAACAGCAGTTAAGAGCTTCACAGTCAGTTTGAGAGATGCCTGGTTTGCCACAGCCCACTCTGGAATACTCGTCCATGTCACACCGCTGTGAGGGGTCTAAACGGACCGGTACAGGCTGCAACTCTGGCTGATTAACTGTTTGAGGGTATCGCTGGCCACCATACTGTGGCACTCGTCTGTGATGTTGAAGAAACCTGTACAAACTCTCTGAAAACAACAGCATGACAATATAATTGCTAACAAATCCTAAAATCAGTAAACTTCTCTTTTAATATTTCCTTACCTGATTTTGCATAGTAACACATGGGTCCATCTGGAGCTCGAATATACCTTCTGGTATCATAACAGCAGTTAAGAGCTTCACAGTCAGTTTGAGAGATGCCTGGTTTGCCACAGCCCACTCTGGAATGCTCATCCACGTCACACCGCTGTGAGGGGTCGAAACTGACCGGTACAGGCTGCAACTCTGGAGGATTTACTGTTTGAGGGTATCGTAGGCCACCATGCTGTGGCACTCGTCCATGATATTGGAGAAATTTGTACAAACCCTCTAAAAAACAAGAAAAATTAAATTGCTAACATATATTCTAAAATCAATAAACTTATTTTAATATTTCCTTACCTGATTTTGCATAGTAACACATGGGTCCATCTGGAGCTCGAATATACCTTCTGGTATCATAACAGCAGTTAAGAGCTTCACAGTCAGTTTGAGAGATGCCTGGTTTGCCACAGCCCACTCTGGAATGCTCATCCACGTCACACCGCTGTGAGGGGTCAAAACCGATTGGTACAGGCTGCAACTCTGGCTGATTAACTGTTTGAGGGTATTGCTGGCCACCATGCTTTGGCACTCGTCCATGATGTCGGAAAACATTTGCCAAACTGTTAGCTTGTGCCATTTGCCATGGATCCTTCAGATCCTGAGCACTAGAAAATGCAGCCGCCAAGCAAAACCAAGCAACCAGTTTTAACATTGTACTATGAGTATTGTAAAGCTTAAGCTCAACTGCCTGAGTAAACACCATTTAAAGGGTGTTGGCTTCAACCAATTATCCCCAAAACCTGCCCCTTAATTAACACCTGGGCCCCTTAGAAACTGAAGGGGGTGGCTAGAAGTGCCTCAAATTTAAACATTCATTTTCAAATTCTGCACAAAATATAATAAAATGGTTAATATGGAGAAATATTTTGACAATATTTTAGTCATGTACTTGTACTCAAGTAATTATTGCGTGACCAAGTAATTTTTATTAATTTTTTTTATGAAAATGGTGATATAAAATTCTGTTCCTATAAAATGTTTTACAAATGTCTATGTAGTGTTTATATATGCTAGAAGACGTATCATGAGTGAAACTAGCAGTCAACACCATAAGCATTTCTTCGAAACTTCATGTTTTAAAGAAAGTCTCATCAGTAAAAAATAAATAAAAATTACATTTATTAAGTGGATTTTAAAAAATGTAATAAAATAAAAAAATAAATAAATAAAAAGACATGCGGGGCAGCCATTATGGGATTTTTAAAAATCGTTCTAAATATGTAGCTAGCTATTTGTGATGAATGTTTTAATCATTGACTAAAGAAGACTAAATAAACAAAACTCCCAGATTTTTACTTCAGCCTTGCTAATAATAGTTTTTGTACATTTTCTGTTTCTTTTTTAAGGAAATGCAGTTTAATTTATATGTTTTCTACTGTTGTTTTTGTCGACACGGAAACTCAGACCAGGTTGCCGTTGGCAACCATCGATCCCTCGGTATTCACTTTCTTCGGTCTATCTGTGTAGTCGATTGTCGACCTGAAAAGAGGAGGGTTGTAGACGTGGTGAAGCTTTAGTTCAGTAACGGCTTCTGAACCAGTTCTAATTCATCAGCTCCGATACTTTATGTCATTCTAATACATTTATGAGGAAGGCTGTAACTTAAGAAGTGCAAACATGCTGGACTTTGCTATATTCGCTGTGACGTTTGTTGTCATTTTGGTCGGCGCTGTCCTCTATTTGTACCCGGTAAGAATCATGCAGGAACTCGGGGAATTCTTTACACATTTCATATATTTGCTCAAATTTTAGGCGTTTTGGGTTCCTTAGCTAGACAATTTACATATGTGCAGTATACTTTGTGCTTGTTTAGTGGCCTGTTGGCCAGACACTGAACTTTATTTGGAATGGACAAATACCCAACTTATTAAAGGGCCCATATCACAGAAAAACGGAGCCCTAGTGACGCCCTTTTATAATAAATTAATGAGTGGGTACAAGATTTTTTAAAAAGTCGTTCCCACGCCCTTTAAAGACTTTTTTTTATTGTTTAAAATAAGATATTCATGCTGAATGTACACCTTCCTAAAGTTTTCATGTGTACCATTATCTCCCACAGTTCACCAGGTCCATATGAATACTGAGTTTGCGTGATGTAACAAAACGAAAGTCATTGTATATGTATTTACTATTCAACCTACAGTAAATTAGCTCCACCCAGTCATGCTGAAGTTGTAGTGTTTCAGCCAGCTTTGTGAACAAGGCTCAATGCTGGACAACATATCCAAGCTCATGTATTTTACATGTTTTAGACGTAAAGGCTGAGTAAAACAAAATCATATTTAATTCTAAAGGATAAGGAGAGGGAAGAAATATGTTCCAGTGAAAATAATTACAATCACATATACATACACAGTTGCAGTATGTTACATAAACATTCACAGATGTCATAGGTACAAAAATAGAAGACTGTAGGATGTAGTAAATCTGAGTGGCTTGACAATGTTTGAAAAATTGGTATTCCTTTTTCAGTTGTATAAAAAAATGCACACAATGTGGGTTTAGATACAGTTTCCAGTGTAGGATTAAATACAGATATTCATGCAGCTTTTTCATATTTAATGATTTGACATCTAATCTCCATTTTACTGGGTTTCTGCAGTCCTCAAGGAGAGCCTCTGGTGTGCCTGGCCTGAACCCCACAGAAGAGAAGTGAGTGCCAACAAAGATTAAGATTATTCTAAGATAATTCTTTTATTATTTTCCTCCCTCTCAATATGCAAATGTCCATTCTCTGCTATTCTTTAGAGATGGTAACCTGCAGGACATTGTGAACAGAGGAAGCTTGCATGAGTTCCTGGTTGGACTTCATGACCAATTTGGGTCAGTGGCATCCTTTTGGTTTGGACCAAGGCCTGTGGTGAGTCTGGGCTCAGTTGACAAACTGCGCCAGCACATCAACCCCAACCGAACCAGTAAGTAATAACTTTTAAGGTGCAATAACAATCTAAACCTAGCATTTAATGTGACAAATGATTTACTCTCAAGATTAATATTTAATAACCTAAATCCATTTTAAACGAATACCAATATGTAACTTTTTATGTTATTTTTGTCATTTAGCGGATTCATTTGAGACAATGCTCAAGTCGCTGCTTGGGTATCAGTCAGGGACAGGCATAGGAGGAACAGAGGCAATGATGAGGAAGAAAGTGTATGAAGGAGCTATTAACAAAACACTGGAGAATAACTTTCCAGTCTTGATCAAGGTATTATGCTCATTAAACTAAACTACATTCTTTCCCTAATTTTTTGCTTTTTGAAAGAAAGATGTTTTAGGTAACATCAGTATTGTGAAAGTGACATCATGCTGAGTACTGTTGTGTTTCCTTAATTTTATCAATATGAATTTACTTTAGAAACATGATCAGTTTTCTTTGTATTTGTAGCTGGTTGAAGAGTTGGTTCGAAAATGGCAGTCATATCCAAAGTCGCAACACACCCCCATCTGTGCCCACCTGCTGGGACTGTCCATGAAGGCAGTCACTCAGCTTGCCATGGGCAGCCACTTTGCAGATGATTCTGAAGTCATTCGCTTTCGTAAGAACCACGAAGCAGTGAGTAAATATGAATGCTCATCCTGGGTTTGTGTGAAGATTTCATTTTGTTAGTATCAATAAGATGATATACTGATGATGATAGCATGATTACTGAATTTGTTATGGTCAGATATGGTCAGAGATAGGTAAAGGCTATCTGGATGGTTCTATGGAGAAGAGTGCCAGCAGAAAGGCTCATTATGAAACTGGTGAGTGACCATGAAGTCTTTTTAATCTTCACTAACTCCTTTATATATATTTGTATTTATTCATCTATATATGTACATGTCCGTATGTATCTGCAGCACTGGCTGAAATGGAATCTATACTGAAGTCTTTTATTAAAGAGAAGAGTGGACGTAGCTCCAGCATGTCAACGTTTATGGATTCTCTACAGAAGGCCAATCTATCAGAGAGACAGGTACTGCACAGCACATTGGTTAACCACACATCTCTCATTGTTTCTAGTTTTTTTTCACTTGTGTTCTCCTTCTGTTTGATCAGTTTAGCTGATTTCTGCTTTGTGTGCCCCCCCCAGGTGATGGAGGAAAGCATGGTGTTCAGTCTCGCTGGCTGTGTCATCACTGCAAATTGTAAGCAGCTGATACTTCTAACTGCTTGTACAGTGTGTTTTTACATTTCTCTTTCTGTGGAGCCCTGGAGCCCTGTTTCGGGGGATGTAAAGTGATTTACTCTGTAAAGTGACTCAGCCTTGAGTGGCACAGAGGTGTTATAGGTAATCTTGCTACGGCTCAAGATCCTGGATCTGATTCTCACCTTCACTCTGCTCTGGATCATGGTCTGTTAGGGTTTCCTGATTTGCAGGTAGACTCTACACCCACCATGACCATTATTGGGATGAGGAAGTTACAGAAGGATTAGTAAATAATTGAACAAATTAATTTCAGGCTACTTGTTGTTTAGACATACAGTATTGATGGCAGTTCCTTTTAGATGCTATGGCCCAGACCAAATCCTTGATAATTCAGAATGAGGTTTTAATTCTTATGTTTACAAGCAAGGACCATGTAAACATTAACTTCTTAAAGATCTCAATTTTGGTCTAAATTGGACAATGCATCTATAGAGCTTTCCTGCAGCTGTGTAGCTAATCACATGATGTGGTAACACTTTTAATGCTCCAAAACTAGTGTCTCCACATTATTCTACTTTAACTGATCTATCTTCTGTATTATTTTGCCAGTTATATATATCCCTGTGGTTGCCATTGCATTATTGGCTTATTTTCATTTGATTTTTCCAGTATGCATCTGGGCAGTACACTTCCTCTCCATCTCAGAAGCGGTGCAGGAGAAACTACATCAGGAATTAATAGATGTGCTGGGGGATGCTCCTGTCTCACTTGACAAAATTCCACAACTCAGGTCAGTTTTGAGCGTGAACTGTAGCCACCATTTGGTTGCATGCTTTTTTACACTTTGTCCACTTGAGGGTGCTTCTGTGCTGCATTGATTATCTGCTCTGTGGGCAGGATTAGAATTTAACAGTATAACTGTGAAGTAATGCTTTCTGTCTGCAGGTACTGCCAGCAGGTTCTGAATGAGACTGTACGTACAGCCAAACTAACCCCGATTGCAGCCAGGCTGCAGGAGGTTGAAGGGAAAGTGGATCAGCACGTCATTCCTAAAGAGGTGCATAGTTTTCCTATTTCACTTTATTGGATAATGTCAAAACTAATGAAAAAGTTTGTCAGGATAAAGAGAATGCAGAACAGGAATCTCTGAAACAATTGTTTAATGGAGAGAAATCTTCTTATAATATCATTGTAGCCTCAAAAGTGTCTGTAGGGGTCTGTGTGTGTGTGTGTGTTGCAATGTGAAGGCCTGGCGCCCCCTCCAGAGTGTATTCCCACCTTGCGCCCAATGACTCCAGGTAGGCTCTGGACCCACCGCGACCCTGAATTGGATAAGGGTTACAGATAATGAATGAATGAATGAATGAATGAATATCATTGTGAATGAATTTTCTGAATGTTAAAATGGCTACACATTAATAGCTGCTCTGTGGGTCTTTATCTAAAGTTTAGGTGTGAGACATGCTTAGTTTTCTGCAATTTTAAGAACGAAGCAGTTGCTTTTATGGAATTTAATTTTTGCTCCATATTAGAAGTATTTATGCAACTTGGCTAACTTGATGTTGTACCTGGTTCTGCACTGTGATATTTGCCAGTGTGTGACCCTGTAATTACTCTTCTTACAGACTTTGGTTATCTACGCTCTGGGTGTAGTCCTTCAAGATGCAGACACATGGACGTTACCATACAGGTGTGTGTTGAATGCACATTTAGAATCTGTGCAATAATAAATGAATTATGCCCAAGTGTTTGATTATGTGTCTATGCCTCTGCAGGTTCAATCCAGATAGATTTACAGATGAGGCTGTTATGAAGAGCTTCTCCTTGTTGGGCTTTTCAGGAAACCAGGCCTGCCCTGAACTTAGGTAAACTAGGCAAACACTTGAGTGTAAATGCTAAACATTTGGAATACATTTGGCATATAACCAGCTTAATATCAGCTTGACACAGAATTGTTGAAATGTCAGAGATCATCTTTATTATACTACTCACTAATGTCTGTCAAATCCCTTTGATTTTCCATTTCCTTTATGCAAGTGGATTATCTTAATTCTTATGGGAAAAAAATAACTTACTTGTTTTGACTTAGAACTAAATTAAAGTTAGTCTCTGGACTTTAGGACTTAGTTCTGTGTGCATCTAGGAATATTATTTTGAAATACTAAAAGTGTTTTGCAATGCAGGTTCTCATAATAAAAGCAAATAAAATTGCTGAATCACTCATTTTGTTCAAAACCCCTTCAAAAAGTAGCAATTGTTCACAATTTGGCTTGTTCCTATCTGTGCAGATTTGCCTATACAGTGGCTACTGTGTTGTTGAGCACATTGGTGCGCAAACTGTGCCTGCATCGATTGGAGGGCCAGGTGGTGGAGGCCAGATATGAGCTAGTGACTACACCCAAGGATGACACTTGGATCACTGTCAGCAAGAGAGACTAATTTGCAGATCTCAATCTCACAACAAACTCCAGAAAGAGAGGGATTCTGGAGATCATTTCTGAGCCCCTATATACTGCCATGTCCAGACAGGTTTTATATAATGATGTTGTTCTTCATAAGGCCAATATTTTTGCTCACAGAATCCCTGATATGATGTTTTATGATGATCAAACGTTTGCCCATTTCAAACATTTATTTCAAGAAATTGTATGCTTTTTTTTTTTTTTTTATTAGTTTGTGTTCAGGAAATGACCATGAAGTACCACACTCATGAAAAACCCGTCCTTCATGGCCTCAGTTTTACAAATAAAAAGTATAAAAACTTAACCTTTTACCTGCTCTTTCGTTTTCCATTTCTACACCATTGCTAGATTATAACCCGGAAATTAAAGACTTATTTTTTGACATTTCATTTATTGGTTATGCAGATACTTTTATCGAAATCTTTCCACTTTCACATACTTTAAACATGCTGCTGATATGTGAGTGTAGCGTTTGTAGGCTTGCTCAAAATTTGTGTAGTGCCTGACGAGGGAATCAAGTTGTAATAAATGGAGGGCCAACAAATACATTATTACAACAAGCACTAACTGAGACCTATAGCAGTGGAGGATCTAGTAGGGTTGTGTCTCAGCACCTTTCTTATTGGAAAAGGCTTGATATTTGGGCTTAAGCTCTCGGGATAACCAGATTCAAATTTGCTTTTTGGAAAATCCCCATGGACTATTTTTTTTCCCCTTGAACATGTGCAATAATGTTTTTGAGGGGAAAAACAACAGTGTAAAAGTCATTATTAAAATATTATTCTTCATTAATGTTTATTAAACACAAGTTATACATGTTTCATTCAGTAGTCAATTTAAAAACCCAATCTTTTAGGATACTTGCTCTCCGTTCTAAATTCTCACTCTGTATTATCAGTTTTGGAAGTTAGATTTTCTGCTTCTTATGATCCAAAGGTTCTGGGGTGGACTCCAACAACTTATTTTTTTATTTTTTTCCTTTTCTCTAAAGGCTTTTTTCAGACCCAGCCAGTTGTCTTGGAGTAGA
The DNA here is from genome assembly GCF_029633855.1 of Hoplias malabaricus. Taxonomy (NCBI): domain Eukaryota; kingdom Metazoa; phylum Chordata; class Actinopteri; order Characiformes; family Erythrinidae; genus Hoplias; species Hoplias malabaricus. The sequence goes on along the minus strand of NC_089802.1, from coordinate 72,896,897 downwards.
ACTGAGATAACCTGTAGATTTAAGAAAATGGGAATCTAATCTCAGAAATGTTCTACAAATCTTAATTTGTACTTAAAAGCTGTTTTGACTGGACATTATTCCTGTAGTGCTAGTTCTATAATGCTGTAAAACGCAATCGTCTTCGAAACGTGTTAAACGTTTCAAAAAACGTCGGTGTAAATTTCAGTTAATTGTGTATTCTTGAAGCTGAGAGATGAACAGATTGTACTTGATGGTCGAAGTGAGGGAAGGGAGAGCCGCTGGTGTCTGCGCACTTCATCGTTGAGGCGGTGGAGAAGATGTGAAGATGGCGGAGTTACAAATGCTTTTGGAAGAGGAGATTCCCGCGGGTCGAGGCGCTTTACTGGACAGTTATGCCAATTTAGAGCGAGTGGCGGAATACTGCGAGAGCAACTACATACAGGTAAAGCCGAAATTACTCTCACTGCGGGACATATGAATGATTTCACTGCTGTTATTGTCGCCCCTCTGGAACGAGGCAAATAGCCGTTGAGCTAACTAGCCCAAGCGCTAATTCGACCCAAGGATTGATGTTTCTATGAATAAAGATACATTACATGAACGTACAACTGTAAATTTAGTACCGTATGTAAAATGTACGTTTTTCAGTCCTATTAATGGCGCACAACCGTTGCCATATTTTAAAGAGACGTTGAGCTGCAAAGCTGAAGTTGTCTTGTTTTTCGCCATCATCCAGTCCCCCTTAAATGGGACATTGTGCGTTACATCCCGAGTCGCCAGAATGGAGCCGCTGCACCTTTTAAGGTGGAACGGAAAACACGAATGAGGAGTCGACTTCAGCTTCGTGTATAAGCTAACCGAGGCATCATTTAATCTAAACCCAACTATGATTTTAAACAAGTTTACGTTTATTCGCCAGTTTATAATTGAAGTTTTTGTTTATCAATGCAAATGTTGTAACCTTTATATTAACCTCGTCCTTAGCCTTCGTTATTTCCCTCAGTGAATGTTCAGTGTCTATTAATGTTACAGTACAGTTCAGGATTGTAGCTGGTTACATTTACATCAAGCACTACGATTTTGTTCAGACACGTTCCAATTATAAATCTAGGTAAAAACACAGTGTTGTTTATTGCTGCTGGAAAACCCATAAATATAGGTATTTTCAATTTACAGTCAATTTATTGCCTCTCAGGCTAAAGGCTCAGGATTCTTTCTTGAAACTCTGGAGTGTTCAGAGATTGTTATTTCCCTGCAAACTATTTTTGGTTTTGCACAAAACACTTTTATTTTCTCACTGAATGGATGGATACCCAGGGAGCTTCATAAAATGCATACAAGGACATTCCTGCTTAAAGCTAGCACTGTTTGTAATGTTATGTAATATTGTGTAACATCTATTTCTACTGAATTCACCATTTTGCCCATGAATGTTCTCACTACAATACTCAAAATGGTCAGCTACCATACAATCTTTAGGAAAGCCCTCACAGTGATGATGAAGAATTGAATTGATGAATCTCTGACATGATATTTGGCTTTGTAGCAGCAGCCACCTTCAAGGTGCATCATCAGGAAGGGATTTCCTAGACTTTAAAGAGGAAAATGTCACTCTAGGGAGTACTGCGGCACTGCGGTAGAATGTGAATAGGCTCTTTACAACACGTGTTGCTGTAGATACATTTTTCATGTAAGCCAGACTGCCTCTTTAATGTTGCATTTCTTGCACAGCTTTTAATGACTCTGGGTGCAGTATGGATAAAATGCCATGTTGAATCCTTGAAATTGCTCTGTGTTATTTTGACAGATTGTTTATGGCTCATGTGAATTTCTACAGAGCGCAGTCTGCACACAGTAACTGCTAATGATTTGAGAGCTGTTATGCATCTGTTCATTCTATCAGTATCACAGAGAGTAGACTACAATATGTTGTGCAGCACTACTGATGTATCCTTTCATGAAACGCTGTTGACTGAAGCTGATCAGAATAGAGTCAGATCAGAGCTGTTCATGGGTGCTGTAGCCCCCAGCTACGGCTAACCTGATGGATTTGTGTCATTCAAATCACTAGAACGAGATTCAGAGTGAAAGCAAGCTGTGCTTGTTTAGCATATTTGCTTAAGGGAATCTTTATTCTATGTCTATTTCAGAATTTAATTTCACGATAAATGTGATTTTCTGGCAGTGAAAAGCTTATTTACCTTTGTAAGACATAGCACATCTGCTTTTGAAATACTTCCCACAGTCCCAAAGGTATCACACACCTCACTAGAAATATAAGTATCTGAAACTGAGTGAGTCACTCCACACTTTCTCGCATCCTGCGTGGTCTCATTCTTTGACTGATTTTAGCTCCGGAGTTCAGTGCTATATTCTGCCTGTGTGTGGTCTGCGGTCACGGCTTGACTGTAACTCAATATTTCCTCTCTTACCCACTTCTTAAACTTGGAGATCAAGTCTGAAAACCAGCTTAAGTGGTTTTGCGTAATAAAATACCTAAACACTTACGCAGTATTTTTTATTTTCTCTTTTAAAAAGCAGGTTGTTCTTAGATCTGTTTCACAATGACACTAAATCATCTCCCTTTAGAATTGTCTCTGGTGGAGTGTAATGGTTTTAGCTGTAAATCTGTTTTTGGTGAAATCTTTGCCTAAATTCATTGGGGTTTGGGGTTATGGTCCAGTACATCTGCTAGAATTTTTTGTTTGTTTATTTATTTATTTATTTTTGATAAGATCTGGAAAATAAAGAACTTAAGAGAGTTTTGCCACACAAGGGCCCAAAAAATCAATGCTCTATAGTATAATATTAAGGTCAACAAGAATCGTGCTATATTTGACAAACAAATACAAAGTTTGAGATTATTTACAAAATTTAATGGTTATATACTAATTCAAGGATTTGATAAAATACAATTTCTGAATAATTCTTGGAAGTCAATGCCAAGTATCATTCAAGCATATGTATACTGACATTTGGTTTTGATGAGAAGTCTCATTTAGCATTCTCTTGAGTTGTGGATTTATGTAGACTGGATTATATTGTAACGCCAATATGTAAAATCTAGGTTGATGTTTAGTTGTGAGCTGCAGTTACACATGAGCCTCTTTATATCTCATATATATATATATATATATATATATGAGATGTATGAATACATGGGTCTGTGGATTACAGTTCATTTGAGTAGTAAATCCAAATATATATTAGTGTATGAACATTTGTGTTTGAGTGTGTATGTTTGTTTTATTTCAAAAGGCATATTTTTAATACCACTATTCCAACGTCCTAGAAGTCTATAATTTGGATGTAGTATACACATATCTTGTTTTAAATCAACTGTTTTTGGTTTTAAAACATTCACAGATTTACTGTAGTGTTTAGTTGGCTATTTTGGAAAGCAGCACTTCATGCACATGCTGTCACACTTACTCACATTCACACCCTCCCTCTGCTTCGTTTTATTTTTTTGGCGTCCCATTTATCGTTGAGTCTTGAGTGTTGCCATAGTTACGCTGGAGGGGGATGATTGATGGCTTTGGCCATCCAGGAAAACACACCCAGAGGTGGTTTTAATGATGGATGCCACCACTATGATTGGTTACTGCGGTGACTGTCCTTATGTTCTCTCTCACTCGCAGGAGATTAGTCATGAATGAGTGTGGGGGGGAGAGGAAAGATGGTGTGAAGCTGTTTATGATGTTTTGTTTATTTGTTAACTCCTATTTCCTAATCCCTCTCTATTTCTGTGATGGCAGACTAGACTGTGTTTAAGTTGGAATCTTTTTAAGTATAATGAATAAAATTCGTCATGATGACAATAGAGGTCATGTTATTTATTCTCGCTCCCTTAATTAAGAACAGAAATATTGTTGGACAGGAATATATCTTGTGAGTTGTGAATCTCTGAATATTAGTTTATATCCAAATCAAAATTTGCAGCAGTATTTCAGTGAGAGTTTTCAAATCTCAAGAAAATCTCTATTTTTAATACAGCCTACATTATCAATCATCTGCATTTCAAACCGAGACATTGAGCTTTTATGACAGTTAAACATGTCAGAGTCGGTCAAATACTGTGCTGTGTACACGAGAACAAACACATGTGAATGATCTTGTCCTTTACCAATCAAAAATGGTCAAAACAATCTAAATTGTGTTTATGCACTTATTTATACACGTTTTATAGCACTGTGTAACTACTTTCTGTTTGAATTCAGTCTCCAGATAAGCAACGAGCATTAGAGGAGACCAAAAGCTACACCACTCAGTCTCTGGCCAGTGTTGCCTACCTGATCAACACATTAGCCAACAATGTGCTGCAGATGCTGGACATCCAGGCGTCTCAGCTACGCCGCATGGAGTCCTCCATCAACCACATCTCACAGGTAAACGCATACAAGCATGGACATTAATCTAACTAAAAAACATTTTCATGACAGCATAAAATGTCAGTACTTTCAAATATTGTTTTGTATGTAGTTGCATTGTCTTGCGTGAAATCTTTTTTTTTTTTCTTTTCATTTAGTTCTTTATTTGTGTGATAGGAATGGGTCAACAATTACTATTTTGTGAAATGAAGTTAACACCTTTTTTTTTTTCACCTCTTTCTTATACAGTATATCCATTTTGTTTACCCAGTGACAGTTTACTCATTTCAAATTCAACGTGCCTTGGTTAACATTTTGTTTTATACATTTCATCCTTGTCTTGCTTTAGACTGTGGACATCCACAAAGAGAAAGTGGCCAGGCGTGAGATTGGCATCCTCACTACAAATAAAAACACCTCTCGGACACACAAGATTATTGCGCCTGCCAATCCCGAGAGGCCTGTGCGCTACATCCGCAAACCTATCGACTACAGCCTGCTGGATGACGTAGGCCATGGCGTGAAGGTACAGCAAGTTGTGTTCATAGACACATGAACGTATGTCTGACAGTAACAGACGTCACAAGGATGTATGGATATTTGATTAGTTTATATCTAGTGTGCTTGCTTTCTGCTGTTACTTATTCACTGTGCATGCATGCATGATTTTCGGATCTTCTGCACACTAACCGTCTGTATCTTTTCTCCCTTTACCTCTCACGTTTGCTTCATAATTGAATGTAGTGGTTACTAAGGTTCAAGGTAAGCCTTGGATTGTGGTTTTCTTTGAGTGGTATATTAATGAATTAGATGGTTGTGACTGACATTTGTCCAATGATCTCTGCAGGTTAATGCACAGAACATGAAAGCGGGTACAACTCCACACACAACTGCCCCAACTCAGAAACCGCCCAGTCCCCCAGGCCCAGGAAAGGGCACCCTTGGGTACGTGTTTGTGTATGAATACTTGGTTGGGAGTCTGCAGCGTTATATCAGTTATAGGCAAGGCCAAACTTTGTCTTTTCTCTACTGTGGGTCAGCACCACTCTTGAGCCTTCCATCAGGATGTGCATTAAAAACAATGTTCTTCTTTTGGATCCCTTAACCTTACTACAAATTCCTTCATGCTTGTAATTGGTTTCTCTGTCTCTCTGTCTTCACCCACAAAGCTTTTAGTTTGTTCTGTTTTAATTTTGGATTAAAGGACTGACTTTAACAGGGCAGTGTGGAAAAGTGCTCTTGTCTCTAAATGCGTCTGCTTTTCTTTCCCTGGGCAGGACACGTTGGAACAGAACCTATAACACTTGTCATTGTCGTATACAATGTGTTTATTTCATGTGCTTGTGTTTTTAATGCCAGTGTTTGTTTCTGTTGCTCTCCCTTTACTGTGTGACCCCTCCTCATGCCCCCACACCTGCCCTTACCTCACACTGTCACCATGGTAACACAGCTGTGGAATCTCAACCAATGTTAAACTGAGTTTCTCCAAGTTTGGTCTAATTTCACTTCCTTCCTGTGATTAAAGGGCCACATTTTAAGGAGTAACCTCAGAATTGTGGCCAAGTTGATAGGGCAAAAACAGTAAAAGTTAGTGTTTACAGATGTGTCCCAATTTTATACTAAACACCAATATTATAAGGTATACTGTACTTACTTAAAGTGAACACTTTTCATATGTTGTAATGCAACATTTTATTGTTCCTCATTGTGTATTTGAGGGAAAAGTAGAAATTATGTTATTAAAAAAAAGGTGTATGGACAATTGCGAAAGTCAAAAAATATTTGTGGTCATTACAGCTACAGGGCGTTATTCTGAGGCCCTGTGATGAACAGGTGTCCTGTCCTGGGTGTGTTTCCACCTTGAACCCAATGATTCCAGATAGGCTCTGGACGCCCTGTGATCCTGAACTGAATAAGCAATAACAGATAATGAATGAATGAATGAACATCATTCTGAGGACATTAGATGAGAAACAGGACAAAATAGAACTGTTACAGCCAATTTAACTTCGGAAGTGTGAAAAGTTGCCCCTGAAAATGCAAAAAGGTCTCTTGCAAAGGCAAATGCTGGACTGAAAATTTGTCAAAAATGTTCAGGAAATTCACTACTGGATATTTTCTCCTAATTTTACAGCACTACTACATACCCACCTAGCATTGGTGTTTAGTAAACAGTAGGGACAAAACAACAGTGTTGAGAGGATGTAGGCCTGTTTCATAGTTTGTAATGGGGAGCCAGTTTCAATGCCATCAGTACCGTTAGGATATTAAACTTTAACCCTGCCCCGTCCCCCGGCAGGCGCCACTCCCCCTACCGGACGCTCGAGCCCGTGCGTCCCCCCGTCGTCCCTAATGACTACGTGCCGAGTCCAACCCGCAACACGGCCCCGCCCCTCCAGAGCCCAGCACGAACCGCCTCCGTTAATCAGAGGACCCGCACGTACAGGTACCCACACACAAACATGCACATGTATATAAAATAAACACACTCTCACTCTTCTCCTAACATCCAGGCTGACACACATGATAGCCATTTCTACTTTGAGACTCTTATGGGACTTCTTTGACCACCAACAGCAGGAGATGTGGCCCCTTCCTTCTGCGTCATCTTCCTTTTCCCCCCATCCCTTTTTTCAGTCTGTCTCTTCACCTGTCACTCTCTCTGGAGCCCTGTGTGTGTGTTTGTAAGCCGTCTGTCTTCTGTCTTTTTGTCTGTCAGTGTGTCTTGGCAAAAATAACAGCCACTCACTAACTTCCTCTTTCCTTCTCTCTTTGGCTTTTGCTCTTTCATCCTTAGAGCTTTTCATCTAAGTTCAAATAGCCATGGCATTCTTAAGAAGATCTTTCTCTCTCTCCCCCTCCCCCCTTTTCTGGTACTCTCGATTTCTATTTCTATTTCAGTCTCTTTTCTGAACATCTTTTTCTTCTTCATCTCTTTGCCGTTTGCATCCTGAGCTGAACAGCCAACTTTTATTCAGAGACTCTGTGGATCAAACTGAAAGGAACAGCGAGAGCAGCCTGATAATCAGAATGTCACAAAGCACACTCACTCTTTGGTTCCTCCACGTGGATTTTGCCGGCATGTTGCTACATGGACAGGTGGAAAATAAATGTGGTCACCCCATACTGGTTCTGGCCCTCTAATGTGACTTCCACTGCACTGTTTTAAATGCTGACATCTGAATCTTTGAATCTTTTTTTTGGGTGGGTTTCACTCTGGGAATTATTTTAGCAAGCCCTTACTTATGAACTGTGCAAAAGTCTGTGCGTGTGTATATTTATTTATATAGATTCGTTATTGGCCAAAACTGGACTGTTTTTTCTTACATGGAAGTATGTTGTTAAATTGGTGTTTTGTTGAGGCATACGATTTCTGATGACTGTGTGATTCTCTTTCCCATTTCTGTTTCTTGGGCTCTTTGCAGCAGTGGCAGCAGTGGAGGCAGTCACCCCAGCAGTCGCAGCAGCAGCAGAGAGAACAGCGGCAGTGGGAGTGTGGGTGTACCCATAGCAGTGCCGACCCCTGCCCCACCCTCTGCATTTCCAGGTAAATAATCCAATCTTCATATGCTATGAAACAGGCATTGGATTTAGTATTTAATGTACAAAATAGTACTACAAGGTAGTGTCGGAGTCACACAGCTCAAGAGACCTGGAGGTTGTGGGTTTGAGTCCCACTCCGGGTGACTGTCTGTGAGGAGTGTGGTGTGTTCTCCCTGTGTCTGCGTGGGTTTCCTCCGGGTGACTGTCTGTGAGGAGTGTGGTGTGTTCTCCCTGTGTCTGCGTGGGTTTCCTCCGGGTGACTGTCTGTGAGGAGTGTGGTGTGTTCTCCCTGTGTCTGCGTGGGTTTCCTCCGGGTGACTGTCTGTGAGGAGTGTGGTGTGTTCTCCCTGTGCTGCGTGGGTTTCCTCTGGGTGACTGTCTGTGAGGAGTGTGGTGTGTTCTCCCTGTGCTGCTTGGGTTTCTTCTGGGTGACTGTCTGTGAGGAGTGTGGTGTGTTCTCCCTGTGTCTGCGTGGGTTTCCTCCGGGTGACTGTCTGTGAGGAGTGTGGTGTGTTCTCCCTGTGTCTGCGTGGGTTTCCTCCGGGTGACTGTCTGTGAGGAGTGTGGTGTGTTCTCCCTGTGTCTGCGTGGGTTTCCTCTGGGTGACTGTCTGTGAGGAGTGTGGTGTGTTCTCCCTGTGCTGCGTGGGTTTCCTCTGGGTGACTGTCTGTGAGGAGTGTGGTGTGTTTTCCCTGTGCTGCGTGGGTTTCCTCTGGGTGACTGTCTGTGAGGAGTGTGGTGTGTTCTCCCTGTGTCTGCGTGGGTTTCCTCCGGGTGACTGTCTGTGAGGAGTGTGGTGTGTTCTCCCTGTGTCTGTGTGGGTTTCCTCCAGGTGCTCCGATTTCCTCCCACAGTCCAAAAACACGTTGGTAGGTGGATTGGTGACTCAAAAAGTGTCCGTAGGTGTGAATGTGTGTGAGTGTTTGTGTTGCCCTGTGAAGGACTGGCTTTCCCTCCAGGGTGTATTCCTGCCTTGTGCTCAATGATTCCGGGTAGGCTCTGGACCAACCGCGACCTTGAACTGGATAAGCGCTTACAGATAATGAAAGAATTAATGAGTGTAGTCTTTGAGCCAAGAAATTAACGAACAATGGTATGCTACAATAAGAGTAGCATTAGCTATCTTGAAACTTTAATTTATTCCTTTTTTTTGTGTATATCATGGTTTTAAAAAGGGAATTCCACCTTTTTTTCCATGTATAATTTTAGAGATGTTGAACATAGTTTTACAACTGTACAGCAACATTAGATGCAGCACTCCAGACATGTTAACTACTCTAGTTTTTTTATTATTATAATTTTTTTTTAAATCTGAAAAGCCCTCAATTTCTTAATATTCCCCCTTTTATTGTAAGTGTTCTTCTTGCTCCCCTCTCCTATGTCCTAAGAAATATCAGCTTCTCTCCTTTCTGTTGCTACAGTGTACTTACAGATTTCTTGGTCAAACTTACACATCTACATCTGTAGCTCTCCTCCTGATCTCTACTTTCTTACTCCATTTATTTCCTTCTGTCTTACTGCCTAACATGGTTATCCTGTCTCTCCCTTTCCTCCTCTGTTTCACTTCTCTCCCTCATTCTGTGGCTCATGCTGCAGCAGGTACAGCTCCTGTCCCCCCAAATCCCCCCAAACTCCCTCCCAGCATCCCTACTCCCCCGGCACCACCACCTCCCCCAACCCCCGAGCCTGTGCCGCCCATACCTCCTGCCCCCACAGCCCCTGTAGAAGCCGCCCCTGATGTCCCTCCTCCCCCACAACTGCCCCCCACCCTGCCTGTTAGTTCCACCACAAACTCTGCAAATGCTACAAGCACCCCTGCACAAGGTGAGTCTTCCTCACTTCCCAAATCACTGTGCCCCAGTTACCACTCATACCATGGTCCCCATTCTTGTTTCATCTTTTCAGTCATGGTCAGATTTTTCATGTCTACCCACATGGCCTGCGTCACCACTCGTCTTGACCTGCCGGGTTTGAGGCTTGATTTTGCTTGCACTTCCTTGGGGTCTGTTATGCTATTTTCTTTTTGTATCACCTAATGCTGTCTTCAAACCTTCAGCAAACTTTTTCCCTACTTTAAATTCACAATTACAATGTCTTTATGTTGAATTGCATTCTAGTAGGAAGCATGTAAAATTTGCTGTTTGAAAGGGCTCCTATCACAAATTGTCACCTTCAGATCTATATTTCCTTTATGACTGACAGATATTTCTGTTTAACAAAGCTGCTTTACAAGCCGTTTGCAAAAATTCAGTGACGTGTCCTCAACTACATCATGCCATGTGACAGGGCTTGCTGCTGGCTTCCCATGGTCCAACCTAGATCATCTACGCCAGCAAGATTGGAAAGCATCAGTCACTATGAGCAAGTGGTTGGATGTTTTTCAACAGGAATGCTAATGCTGAATTTTCAAGATCTGTTACTATATCATTGACAAGGAGGTCCTTGGGGGGGGGGGGGGGAGCAGTGCCAGCAATCTCCACATTACTGTTGGTCAATGAGGACCTCAATTAGCCAGCCACATCCTTCAAATGGAGAACCACTGGACCCTGAATATGGTAATGAGGTGTGTACCACTTATCTAAATGTCCAAGAGGATGCCACAGAAGGATTTTCATACAGGATCTAAAGACACTGGACATCAAATGGGTTGATTAATAAACACTTACCCAGGGCTGGAAATGCTGAAGGACAGTTTCTGCACATTATGCTCCCTAGCATGAGAGGGTCTATGTCTAACTCCTAAGTCAGTTCTGTTTATATCTGTTAGCAAATGAAGGCAGCAAATATGTCTTTTTTTGGTTCCTTGTGTGCTGTCTTTTGTATTTAGTGCTGTCCCCCCCCACCTGCTTGTATTCAGTTAAAGTGTCAGATTAATCAGATATGAAGGGCTGTTTCACATTAGAGTGTATTGCCACCATCTTCACATTTGCATGCATTGTTGCATGTGTTATTTGGTTTCATTCTTTGTCTTACTTTAAGGATACTCAAGATTACTTGTGCATTTTCCTGTGAGAATCGGTGTTTGATTGTTTCTTCCTGTCTTCCAGGAAATGGTCCTCAGTTCTACAGTATGAACCGACAAATTACGCGACAGACCACGTCCTCAGTGGGAGGGTCTCTGCCCTATCGCAGGCCTTCTTCTGTCACTAATCAACCAAACAACACACCTCAGAATGCTCATCCAAACCTGAGCCAGAACCAGCTAAACGGGGGACCACACTACAACCAGAACCAAGGTAGGCTTCATGCTTCTCTACTGGACGTAATTTTGAGCATTCAAACCTTTTAATCTGAAAGCCACTGATTTACTGTATTTTCCTCTTTCTTCTTTGTTGTCATCCATTCACACACCTTCTGTCCACATATTGATTTGTTTTCCACTCTTACTTTCTGTCTATTCTGTGTTTGGGAAATAGCCCCTATGGCCCCTCCTCCACCTTCCATATTACAGATTACCCCTCAGCTCCCTTTGATGGGGTTTGTGGCTCGGGTTCAGGAGACCAGTAAGTCAGCAGCTTAAATTGTGTTTGTGTTTATATGCATGGATCCCTTTTTTTCTCTTCCCACCTCTCTCTCTGTGAATCTCTTCTAGTATAGACAATTTAGAAGATAGTAAACCTATAGCCTGCATACACTATATATCCAAATGTTTGTATACACCCCTGTCTGTTGAGTGAATTCAGCTAGGGTGTACTTGTTCAATTGTGCTCAATAGATCTTAATAGAAATGCATAACCCAATTAAATGGGACACCCAGGAGTATGAGAGTCTAACGTCACCATGCCCAATGCCAAGTGTGATTTAGAGGGTTTTAAAAAGCCAGCATTGGATTGTGAAGAAATTTAACTGTGTTCTCTGATGTGATGATGCACCTTTTTATACATTTTGGGATGAGTTGGAGTGACGCTGATAATCTATCTTGTATCTTACTTGTAGCTGACATTTGGACATATGGCGTATATTAAATGCGTGATATTTGCACACATTGCATGTTCTTTTGCATGCTCATGGCTTTGTCTGTGCATGACACCCTTTCCTTTTTGACTAGTTATCTCCGTTTGAAATTTACAGCATGGTAAACTCCAGATGGCTGAACTCATGTTCTGGAACTTGCCTCATTTAATATGATAGCCTCCGCCTTTATAATCGACACGAGAACGGCCCGTGAACAGATTGTATGTTGTTGTTGTTGTTGATGTTGAACATGTATTCTATTGTACCTCAGTCTCCGATGCTCCTCCTCCACCACCACCTGCAGAAGAGGCAGAGTTTGTGGACACTGCCCCGCCCCCACCCCCACCAGAGGACTACGAGGATGAGGAAGGGGAAGAAGATGAAGAGTCAGCTGTGGTAGAGTACAGTGACCCCTACGCTGAGGAGGATCCTCCATGGGCCCCACGCACCTACCTGGAAAAAGGTTAAAGACTGATGTTTTGCTTTCACACTCACACAAACTTTTTGGAACTCTTATTCTACAGGCATTTCCTCCAAATATGACATCTGGTCATAAGGGGTCTCTAGAGTGAATGACTGTCCACTAATGACCATATAGTTGTGTCAATTCCAGGTATGAACATGGCCTCTGATTCCACTCTCTAATCTTTTTTGGCAGTGGTTGCAATCTATGATTACGCACGTGATAAGGAGGACGAGCTTTCCTTCCAGGAGGGGGCCATCATTTACGTGATTAAGAAGAACGACGACGGCTGGTTTGAGGGGGTAATGAACGGCACCACTGGTCTCTTCCCGGGAAACTACGTGGAGTCCATCATGCACTACGCTGACTGAGCCAGCAGGGGCAGTGTTTTTCCTCTCTCACATCCAAAAATCTTCCTTCGCGCGCATACACACACACACACACACACACACATCTTTAAAAACAAATACACATTTATACACCGCACAAAAAGAGACTACAGAACATACACTGACTCGCACGTGAAATACAAACACGTATATACACAGAATTCACATTTGGATGGAGAGAAGTTTCAAACGGATGAGGAAAAAGATCATAAGGAGGAATGTCTCGAGGCGAGGACAAAGTAACACATTGTATATTTGATAAGAGAAAGACAGTTCGTTCAGATTTTATCCCAGCAAAAAAAAAAATGGTGATCTATGATGTGAAAGATGTGTGGTGTTGATTTTTTGGAGACATAAGACATATAAGGCTTAAAGATTTATAAGGACCATTTCTTATTGTCTTAATTTCAATCTCATAGCATATTACACTAAGTGTTCCCACTGTTGGTTTTCCATTACTTGTGGTGACCCCAACCCCATCCACCAAAAATTCCCTGTGACTCGCATTATTCCAGAGAACCGCCTGCACTCTGGGAGAACAGTGAGATTCTGAAGAAGTAGAAAGGACAGCCAGTATCTGCCACCTTCCTCCACTCGTTTCTTAGTTCCTCAGATTTCCAACAGGACACGAGTCTCTACTCCACAGCTACAAGTCACTGAAGGCGATTCTCATTTTGGCCGAATGGCTGCACTACAGGCAACAATTAGAAGCTTTTTAAAGAAGTTTTATGGACCTTAAAACTACATATAATAGGACTTTGTGCTTTTGAGTGGTTATTATTATTATTATTATTATTATTATTATTTTTCTTCTGGTGATTATTTTGTTTTCTCTACATAAGAGATATGGGATCAGTTTGAAGTCTTTTAGCAGTAGGCTATACCAAAGGATTCAGATGCATTTAGGTTTCGGACAGTGGAGTGGCAATGTGAATACCGAATACAACCTTAAGATTCTTTGTTTCTTTCTGTCATTCCTTTACATATGTTTCCATCAGAGTTTTTATTGCAAAGTTTTGCAATGATCTATAGTTAAGTATGATTAAAAAACACTATTGAAACTTTACGCTTGTGCCATAAAAGAAGTGTTCCTAGCTAGTGAGAAATGTTTATGAAGAATATTCTTTAAGATACTTGCCACCGTCGTTTGTGTTCGTCTGATTAAAAACAGAAGCTCTAAGTGGTGGATTTTTTTTTTCCCTTCATTTTTAACCAGCTCTGGACTCAAGAAATACACTATGTATGTTACATATTGATTTTTTTTAATGCTAATGTGTTGGTGTATATGACTGACATGGGCAAGAGAACACTCGATTTATCTGCAATAATGAAGGCACAGCAAGGAAGTTCTCTACATTTACACAGAGGCTTTGGTCTTGAAAGCACAAGCAGAATGCTACAGATAGCTGAAATAGATGCAGGTTGTGTGGGAGTGGTGACAAACACAAAGAAACCAGCCCGAACTTCAGAACATTCTCTCACAGTTGTGGTGCGTTCCACTCATTCAGAACTGTGCCACTAGCACAGGTGTGTTTTATTTTTTTCTATGAGGTACATTTATGTCTATATGGAAGTCTGTATGTGTGAGAGACAAAGGGAGAATGTTGTGTGGAAGTGTTTGTGGATTGTTGTTGACTGAATTGCTCGTCTGTGCAAATTTTTTTTTTTCAATGGAGCGTCTGTGACTGTGTGTGTGTTGCATGTTGATCATTTCTGTGATTTTTTTTTTTCCCTGCTGATGGAGAATAAACTGGATTTATCTAGTCTGCATATGTATTTTTTTTTTTGTATGTGAATCTATTAAACACCTCGAAACTCAAACATAAAACAGATTCTCAGCATGCGATTGTATATTTAAAAAAAAACCCTACACAAGATAAACCCTCATTGCTCCAAAGAGGTAAAAATATACACTTTAATGTGTAAAAACAAATTTAGACATTCGTTCAAACGTATTCCCGCTCTTTGTTGGGTGTCCTTTTGAAATGCTAGCACATTCTATTAGCTCCTTTTATGGAAGCTACTCTTTACTTTTTGTGCCCCCTAGTGGATGTCCTCAAAACTACATCTCTGGCCCTGTTCAGATGCAATGTTAAAAAAGAGCAGTCATTTTCTTCATAGTAACGGCCGAGATATGTCCAAGATCCTGTACTAAACCTAATCTATTTTTAAATGTGGGAAACCGCTCTACGGAGCATTAGCTGGTTCATTTAGGGCCTTCTCTCTCTCTCTCGATATATATACATTTATTTACTCATTCTGTAACCCCTTCATCCTGTTCCAGTCGGTGTGTTGTGTCACTGGGTGCAAGGCAGGAACACACCCTTGTACAGTGAGCCACTCCATCACCTGGAATCGCACACCTCCTCTGTACAGTTCTGCACAACCGATCCCTCTATCGATGTATGTATTTGGATTGTGGGAGGAACACACACAGGAAAACCATGCAGCCGGAATAATGCTGTATTTGTGGTATGTTTCCTCTACAAACGTCTAGATGGGTTCTATCAATAAATTCCAGAGCTTGATATATATTCATATGCATGTACCATGCAGTATATGAAATGCAGTTTTTTAATCATGTGAAGGCCCACATAGGATCCTTTAAAATACCCACAAAGCACTCAACATTGAATATTTTCATGAGTATGTTAACACAGAATATATTCTAGACCAAATTCCTTGTGCTTCTTGATTTTCAGTTTCCAGTGTCTATATAACTACTTCCTTTATCTCTTTAGTCCCCCCAGATTAAGGACACTTTTGAAGGTGGCACATAATAAACAAACATCCAGGATTTCCATTTAAGCTTCATTTTAAACGTGTTCCGTATGAAAAGTCCTCACCTTTTGGCTTAAGATATCTAGCCTAAGGTGACCAGACGTCCCCTTTTTTAGACTTAAAAAAATGTCCGGGCGGAATTTCACAAACGTCCGGGATTTTGTTTTTCTAGAGCTTACATAGAATTTTCGAGAAGCGTTTCGTTCACAAACTAGTCCCGCCCTCCCCTACTCCGATTGGTTCGCTTGAGTGAGAAGGGGGCGTGGTGAAGTAGCCTAAAATCTTCTGATTGGACGGTCTGACTGTAGCGCTACCGTTATTGGTCGATAACCTTCTCTGTAAACATTTAATTGGTCAGTCTGCACGTCAGTAGTCCTTGTTTACGTCAGGCAAAGCTACCTAGCTATCGAGCAGCTATGCCGAAACGTAAATGTAAGTTCTCGGGTGAGTTAAAAAAATAAATGTCCATGTTTTGTGTAGCAAATAAAGGTGAAAAGGACCTAAAAGCACACATAGCTTCAGCTAAGCGAGGGGCGTGACCTCCTCACAGCCCCCCCCCCCCCCCATCTCAGATCTGGTCACCTTAATCTAGCCAAGTCAAACCCTGCTTTGTACAACAGGCTGCCCAAGACCTTCCTACATTGCTTCAAGGTCCAGTTCTAAAGCTGACACGTCAACTGTAGGTGATTTACAGTGTATAATGGTCAACTTGTTCACTTAACAGTCTATGGCTACACAGCCCTTTAACCTATGAGTGTGTTGGTTTACATTCCCCCTGCAATGATCAACAAAGATTTCTCACTCCTGTGGCACAGGAATTACTTCCTGGTTCACTCCAGATGGGACGAGGAACACAGAATTAAAGAAACAGTGGTCCAATGTTTATTGTGTTAATCCTTAACATTTAATCTTTGTTATGTAATGTTATACACATTATATTGGTCAATACAGATTGAGCTTGACTGTTATAGACATCTGTAGAAGAATTTAGATATAAACCTTTACACTTTCAGTATACACATTCCCGAAATCTCTTAATTTCGCATTGTCACAAATAGCTATGAAATTTAAACTGCCTGAAAATTAAACATTTCTCTTGCTTGTTCCAATTTGATATATCTTAAAGCAGTTAAAGCCTAGAAAATAATGTCCCTGTTTGTCACCATCTCAGACTCTTATTTACCTGTATTAATAGTTACAGCTGATAAACCAGTTTTAAAAAAAATTCTACACTAGTAATTATAGCTAACACAAAATGATTTCTGCTTATGTTTTTATATACCCACAATGGCTATATCCTACATACTTATCTATTATCATCCAGTGTATAATATGGTGAGCTAGGCTGTGACAGACCTTCACAGTTTTAACAAAAAAACAAACAAACAAAAAAAACAAACCTTTTTTTTATTGCCTTGCGTTCAGACACACACTTTGATGGACACAACAACTCTGCATATTCACAAGAATCTGCTTCAAATCCCATCTCTCAAAACCTGTTCTCCTTTAGAAAAGCTTGTGAAAAAGTAAAACTACTGAGAAATGAAAACAAATAATCCCTACTCTGAAAAACATCAAACACAGATAAATCACTCTGAAAAAGAAATTGAGAAAGAGTCTTAAAAGTAGGGGATAATATTCTCACCGACTCCTCCTCCCTCTCTCTTTCTCTCCCTCTCCCATTTGCTGTACAGAAAAAAAAAACCAGAGACAGAAAGCGGAAAAACACCACACACGGGAAACAGGAAGAGTTTTAAAAGGAAAGAGAAGGAGGGGGTGGGTGGCGGTCCCAGAAATTCACTGCACTCAAGTGGATTTAGGAAAAGTGGTTCAAGTTGTTTCTGGCAGATGGCCCTGTGCTCTACTGCTCACAGATCAAGGTCTCCACCACAAACTTGTTCTCAAAGTGGCGAATCTTGTGGCAGTTTAGGGCCTCGCGCTTCTGGATTCCTGTTGAGAACAAACATGGACAGAGAAGCGTGTTGAACTGTGTTTAAAATCTGAAAAAGCAAGGCCATGATTCACAAAATTCTTTTATTTACAAACTTTAAGTCAAATGATGGAGATGATCTTTCAGACCATCAACAGATAAGCAGCCTGAGGAACCAATAAACGATCCAATCCAAGCCTTGGGAAACTATTTAGTCAAATATCAATAGGCACTGCTCCTCCAACATTCAGCAATGATCTCTGAGAATGTTTACACTTACCCAGAGTGGTGTCTCTGCGCTGTAATCTGTAGGTATCTCTGCCTCTACACAGGCTGTAGATGAAGTATCCCAGCTGATCCACATGCTCAACCTTATCTGTAACAACCATCTGCTCGTGCACCAGGTAAGACTGTGGCAGGTATGTGCCGGCCTACAAACACACACAGTTACTTTGGGACCCGTTCACATAAAGACAGGTACAACACACCTGAGTCGTGTGCAATGTGCATCAGGACAGTTGCTGAGTCAAGTGCATTGATATCTATAACAAATACCTGGTTGTCTGGTTTCCATATAAATCTAGTCATCTTTTCAGCATCCATTAAAATTTAATTTTCTGTGATCACGAAAGGAGAATTTCAGATATTGGTCCCTTCATTATAAACAGGATACACTCCTTTAGTCTGGTTGTCCTGCATTACAGTAGCCATAGTTACCTCAATGTTGACAAGCAGCTCCAGGAAGTCCTTGGGGGGCATGACGATGGAGGTATTGAGAGGAATGACATAGCACTTATTCAGATTCAGATCCAGATAGGCAGTCAGTCTCTAAAGGAAGATGGCACAAAACAACATTAGAAAAAGGAATTCTGAACGTTTGCCACTGTGTGACACATTCTCCGGGAGCGTATTAAAGGTGTTTCCACACAGTGTAAATTATTAGACTGCATATATCCTCTAGTACTTCTCAAACTGTTATTAATAGACAGCCAGACAGTCTATTTTTGTTCTCTCCTTGTGTGTTGGAATCAGACTGCAGCTCTGAGGGTCTCTCAGGAGTGGTTGGAAAACTACTGCCTAGTGGCATCTTAACAAATGTGAATGCATAGTTAGCTGTGAGTGTTTAGTCAAACTATACTTGGCAGAATTTTTTTTCAGATCCTTCATAAGGCCCATTGTAAACAATCATTTACAAAGTGAGTTCCAAAAACAGCACTATCTGCTTACATTTACAGAACTTTTGAAACAGCTGAATGGACAAAGACACAGGTTGTAAGTGTGTGGGTTCACCCTTGTCTAAAGGATCTCACCCGGTTAAAGTCGTGGACAATGTCAGCTGGGTCACTGTCACTGAACTCTGGCACTGGGACGTTGATGAGCTCCACCTCCTCATCCTTCAGGACCCGAACACGTTCCTCTAGCCGCTTCAGCATGGCCCCTGGCTGCACCTTGTCCTCGCTGTTCTCTCGCATCATGTAGCGATCCTCATGGTAGCTCACTCCGCAGAAGTATGTGTTCCTTTCCTGATTAGCAGCAACACCAACCTTAGTAAGGGGTGCATCTTATGAAATGTGTTCTTATACTTCTGGTCAACTCTGAGATAAAGTTGCCAGCAAGTCTACTAAAGTGTACATTTTAAAATCAATGAAATATTTTTGTCTAAAATATTGTGCTAAAATATCTGCAAATTATTCACGCCATCTCAAGTGCTTCCTGGTCTACAGATAAGCTGGAGTTACTTTCAACCTCAAGTTCCACAGAGTAGACCTTTATTTCTGAGCATAGTGCCTGAATGCGCTTATATTTGATCTGAATTCTCAGTATGATAATTATGGCTTCACAATTGTACAATGTTTTGAAGACTTCAAAGCCTTCTAACACTGTCCTCTGAAAAACATACTGTGACATTTTGCCATGCAATTTATCATGATAACAATAAATATTTTGTTAGGGCTCAGGTCCATTATATAAAAATTATGCAATAATATTTAAATGATATAAAACTAAATTAATGTTTACTTCGCTTCTTTTGGTTCAAAGAACTACTACTGCCCTCACCACAGTCAGTCACTTTCAGTTCATAAGCTGTTTAGTATTATTTAAGAAGTCAAAACTTTGTTGAATCGTTCTGTGTGATGCATTTTTTCTCACCTCCAGTATGTAATACCTGTACAGGTAAGCTCCACCGACCACCACACCAGACAGCATGAGGGCCAGACCCAGACACATGCACCAGCACCAGGCCCGGGACTGCTGCCTGACCCGGATAAAGTCCTCCACATCCTATACAAAAACGGGGGTTAAGTCACTGCCAATGCCACCCTGCTGCTATCATGTCCCTGAACTGCTTAACTTGATGTAGAACCTCTTCTGCTCAGTTCTATAGATTATTGTAAATGGTAATTCAATGTAGGAACACATGACAATATCAGAATCAAACTGGTATTGACAAGTAATTTGTTGTCAATCATTCCCATCAAACATAGCATTTCATTCGCGCCGTAATAAGTGTCATTTCCTGACAACCAGTGTTAACCTTGACTGCCACTTAAGAGTCCTGAGCACAAGCCTGAAAGAGTTTATATTAGATTTGGTTTTTCGAAACTCCTACAACTCAGGAAGAGCTACTGTACAATTTGATTTTAAATATATCAAACAATAAGCTGAGTAGGCTGTCATTCAGCCACAAGCAAAAATATAAAGTTGTTAGCGGACTGGCCCACTCAGGCTGAAACTGAATTACTGCTGACTGGCTTCCTCGTCCGGAAGTGGTCATCATGTGCTTGTACTTTTAGCTTCAGTTTTATTTCTGCTTTGTGCTGTTAGGACGCTAAGTGAACATCATAATGCTCATCAGAGCAACAAAAGTTAGGTTTGAAGCAGTTCTTTTAACAACGTATTGAGTTAAAACAGGAATCAAATGAGAATACTGCAGTCCTGAATGTGGCTCAGCCAATCAACTTTAGGAGCTGTCACTGTGCATTTAATTAAGACTGAACTGGTAAACACCGCACAATTCCACAGTGGAAGCTAGAGATTAAAGGGCATGCTCTATGTGGGCCTGAGAGCACAAGAGTAATCAAGGATAAAGAGCATTCGTGTTTACGTAACACAGCCATGAGATTTAAGAATTAATTATTTGCCATGTTCCCATGAGGTTTACAACAAACTACTTAATCTTAAACTATCCCTTTGTTTACATGTTGGGCATGTGATTGTTCGGTTCAGATGTACGCCTGGGTGTGGCAGCCATATTTTAGACAAAAGCTTTGTGAGAAAATGATGCTGGGACATTTCCAAGAACAGCCCTTAGACCCCAGAGAAAGGCAAAAGCTGCACACAGAGTAATCATGTTGGAACACGACAAGACATCTGCACATAGAGATAAACGGGGGAGTACAAAGAGAAAATTAAAGTTTCTACTTGTACAAGCTTTTAAAGCATATTTAGTGTGAGCTTTGCTGTTTACATTACAGATTACATTAAAACATGGTAAGGATATGGTTGCTCAACCAACACTGACGAAAGAAAAAGCCATAAACTAATAAAATGTGCTGAAACCACAGCAGGTGGAATATTCACTGGCGTGAAGCCTTAGGGACACGATCTGTCTCCATCCTCGCTGATGATGCAATACAAGAATGAAACAGAATCATTGGCATTTGGTAGACAATATCATACAGTGTCTTAAAGTTTTAATTATGTTACAGAGTTAGTCACAATCAGGCAAATTAAATGGATGTGTTCCTGCATCTCCTGGAACTCTTTCATTCTAAACTGGGGCATTTGTGAGGTGCCGGTACATGAGAACAAAGCCTGCCATTTGCTAAAATGCATAAAACCAACTTGAGGTGGGGGAAACTGCATTAGATAAATAAATCTGATTCAACCTGCTGAAACATTCCACACTCGCCATTGAGCAGAACCTCTGACAAACAGGGCCAGTTTGGGCAAATGATATTCCAGTTGTGTAATACTGGCTACTTCCTTAAATTTCCTCTGAAAATGTAACAAAGATGGGCTACAGTTTCAGCCTGTCATCCATTCACTCGCTCTAAAACACACTCTCACCCTTTTCCGCTCCCAAAAACACACCACACACACGACGGCTTAGGCCCAACAGAGACAGTCTTTGTTGAAACGATCCAAACTGGTTGGAGATTTTACAAAAGGGAAAAATCTCTGCTTTAAAGTATCTGCTCCTGCCAGACAGTCTCAACCAGGCTTTGATCACCAGTGTGACAGAAAGCCAAGAGACAGTCTGCTACGCTTCAACAGAACCGGACCACACACTGTTCTTAGTACTTATCTACCTGGGATCAGTGATATTCTACCATGATTATAGTGTTCTTTTAAACAGTGGTTTGTTTTCTGCAAGATTGCTATAATACTGTGAATGCAAACCTGTCCCCAACCTAGTAGCTTTAAATCAACAAATTCAGCCCATGTGATGACCACTTATAAAACAGAAAAGCCACAACCAAATGCAGAATTCAAAGCAGTTCAATCTATGTCACACATTATAAAAGACAGCATTCTGTTTTTTCTCAAACCTATCTGGTTGGCCTATCGATTGGAAACAACTGCAAATTCAGCCTTCGTGCATACAAATAAAAGATTTTCAGTGATAAACTGGCCTATTCAAATAAGAACTTTTTAAAATTGATAATACTGATCCAATAGTTCGGTTTGTCACTTAAATGGTTGATCATTTACCTCCCTTCAGTATACTCAAGATACCTCGAATATTGGTCTTCCAAAAGAGCTAGTTGTAATTTAAACACTTCACTTCCCCATTGGAAAAATAAAAAGTGTACATCAGGACATTACTCAGTGTGTGTGTGTGTTCACTATTTCATGTTAGACTTGTTACAGGACCAGGCCAGATTCACACTGTCTTACTTACAATATCCATCCACATTTTTCTGCTGAAATTTTATTGCATATTTGTGCCATATGCGTTTAATGCAATCAAAAATGTATTGAAATGGTCCATTTAAAAATAACATTGCATAAGGCTGTTTTTAATGAGTCATTTGCAGTTCCAAGTGTGTAACAAAAACAGCTTTTGTTTGCAGTTTCTCTCTACTACTTCCCTTTACGCTCGGGTTATTTGGAGCAAGCTGTCTTGTAGAATGGTGGCAGCTTTCCTGTAGTCAAGCTCAAGATGTATTCCATTAATATTTCACAGTGTTTCAGCGTGAAAAGCCTAACTGGCCTATATCACACTGACTCATCATTAGCAGATTTCAGTGCAGGGCTTGGATGCTTCTCTACTCTCCACTCGCCCACAACATTACACTCAGACTCTCAGTCTGGCACCTCCGCATTCAGACACAAATAGACTGCTCAGACACATCCAAACCTGTCCCTCTGCAAGTTTACAGTCGGAAATAAACCATTTCCAGCCAAATGGAGAGGGTCATGCTTAAACCAATGACCTTTGCTTGGTCTCATAATGTTTTCAAAATGCAAGAATTAGGAGAAACGCAAAACCGGACAATAATGTATTTCAAAAGGGGATGGCGAGTATATCAATCTAATTTTAAAGACCTAATCTTCATATTCATTAGAAATATTTGAATCTAACGTTAAAACAGGCGGCTGTCAATCTCTAGCCATTTTGACTACAAGCGCTATGTCCTCAAGTCAGCCATTTTCCCATTCTGCCTTCATGTTCAGGGACTGAGTTCGTTCAGGAATTTAGGAATCGACACCCATTCTGATTCAAAACAATAGAATCGATTCCTAAAGCCGATTCAACATAATCTACTCATAATCGTAAAAAAACAGGCCAAATTAAAGAACACTTTACATTTACTCCTATGTGACTTCCGAAAGTACACTATGAAATTTAATGTAAGCTATTTGAACTTGCGCTGGCCAAGTTGTGTGTTACCTAACAGCATAATAAATAATGTTCCACCACCAGCAATAGCAATGTTGTTGGGAAGCTAGTTACTGCCAACATTTTTTACGTTGTTTATTTAAAGTAAATACATTATACAAGAATACAAGTAAATACAAGAGAAGCATTGTGTACACTGTGCAGATAAACTTCAATGTCACTTGAGATCAATCAATTACAAAGCTTCGGAGTCAACTTGAGGTATTCGAATGCTTAGAACCTAGGAATCGATTCTTTTTTTTCCTGTGGTGAATATGAGCCCAAAGAGCTACAGTAAAGTAAGTCTCTTGTGTCTTGTTCACCCAAACAAACCCAAAAGTGACATCTCTAAAAGCCTTTTGGCTTTTCCAGTCAGGTTCGGCCACAACGGCTCTGGCATAGCTGCCGATACTGGACGCTCTGTGCTTTCAGATAAAAAAATAAAGACATGGGTGGTTGCTGATACAGTTAGCAAATGCGTAAGATTAACTTAAAATCCAACTGAAGCCCTATATTCAGGCCCGGTGTACACATTTCCTTTCGAAAACATTTAGCTAAAACAAGCCGGTATAATTCCCTATGTAAACCCGCAAATGACAAAGGTTAAACTGAAGAATGTCGTTGTAATTAACTGTAGTTAAAACCGACTGCAGAAGCTGGCGATAAGCGAACGTTAACGTTACCTGCGCTTACCAAAACTGGTCTGTCTGCTTCTATAAACTCACCAATTGTTGTGGAATCAGAGCTTCATCCTTTTCTTCTTTCTTCGCGTCTTTTTGATTGAGGGACGAGTTAAATGCTAGTTTAACCATGGCTGACCCTGTCTAAACGTGCAAGCAGGAAAAAAATGTTGTCTCAACCAGGGGAAACCGACTCTAACGTTATCTAAAGTAAATGAGTACAATGTCTGCCGCTCCTTCTTACCAACTTGCTGTGGCGCATTTACACAAACAGATACCGAGATAGCCAACAGGGGGCGCTACTCTCAATAACAGTAATGACAAACAGCTCAAAATTAAAAAGGAATTCCACAAATTTTACAATAACATCTGTATGATTCAGAGGTGGTTTTGACATAAAATGGCTCAATACAGAGAACCATGTCAACTTGAATTTGGTGAACAGTGGTGGTAGTTGGAACCATAACTCACATCATGTATACACTACAAATACAGCCATTCTGTTTATGCTTCTTTTGAGTTTTGAGTTCTGAGTTAATGTGTTTTACCATTTGCTAATGTTGCCATTCCTTTTCAACAACTGAAAAGCATTTAGGGACACCAAGTGATGGAGCATTTAAGGTGTTCATTTTATCCCCTTCTATCTGCAAATAAGTCTAAGACTTACTAATGGGACTAAGGGCCTCTGTTGTCACATTTTGCATTTCTCTGTTGGGTACAGGTCAGGACAACAAGCAGGCCAGCCCAATGTTTATCTCAGAACTCATTAATCTTATAATAATGTGGATTTATATAGTGCTTGTACCCAAAAATTGTTATATATACCTCATAATTACTCAAACATAAACCACATAAATATAAACAACGTGGAAACAAAACAGAGGCAATATACAGATCACGTGATGACCATCCTGAAGAAAGAATCAGGTTAAGTGATGATATAAGGTCAAATTAGTGAGATAGATTAAATATGGGTTACCTTATTGGCCAAAGTCTAATGTCATACAGGGAGAGAAAGACAAGTCCAAAGACAAGGGACAATGTTTGAAAAAGCTCAAACGCCTAAGGAGGGAAGGTTAGATGAGGGGACTGCAATAGAGGACCTTTGAGAACAAGTGTGTTTGTTAGGGTAAAGGAGATTAGGCAGATAAGTAGGAGCAAGGCTGCTAAATGCCTGAGCAGGGGAATTTTGAAGTGAATGCCAAGAAGCCAGTGAAGATTGTGGAGGATAGATGCAATGTGATGAGAGGAGCAGGCATAACTGAGGAGATGGGCAGCGGAGTTCAGAACCATTTGATGTTTGTGAAGTACGGAAGAGGATAGGTCTAATTTTAGCAATGTTGCACAGATGGAAGAAAGACATTTAAAAAACAGTTAACATAAGCATTGACTGAAAGAGTTTGGTCGAAGATGACACCCAGATTTCAAACAACTGAAGATGGGAAGAGAGTTACATCATTGATGGAGGTAGTTATGGGGTTGGTTTGCTGAAAGTGAATTTAGAGCTAATAAGAATGAGTGTGAATCTATATTATTTTATCAAACTTTAATACACAATAACACTATATGACAGATCACTACAGCTGCTACACTTTTAGATGAGTAACTCCCCTCACTTGCACAGTCCTGTCTTATTCCAGTGGTGGAGGTAAGTGAAAGACGTTGTTGTGCATTTATTCTCACAGTGAGGTAAACACAGAGCATCTTGATTATATTAAGTCTTTGCCTCTGTTTCTGAACGGCTGGAAACCCTGCTGTCTCAGATTAGCCAGAGGCAAGAAGAGCTGCTCCTCTGGGGGAAAGTCTTCCCAAATTCTCCATATCCACTCTGAATGGAAAACAGAGAAAACAGTTCTAAATTTCATTAAGAATAGACATAATCTGATATTTACACGATACCCTGGCTACCATGAAAATGAAAGAACTTTTATATAATCCAGTGGCATCACATTTCTGCTTTAAATGCTAGATAAACTGCCATCTGATGAAGGTGGGAGGAAATTCAAAACCTAATGGGAGACAGATTTGTTGCAAACTTTGATTTTGAATGTGTAAATACAGAAGGAGGACGGCACGGTGGTGCAGCAGGTAGTGTCGCAGTCACACAGCTCCAGGGGCTTGGAGGTTGTGGGTTTGAGTCCCACTCCGGGTGACTGTCTGTGAGGAGTTGGTGTGTTCTCCCTGTGTCTTCGTGGGTTTCCTCCGGGTGCTCCGGTTTCCTCCCACAGTCCAAAAACACACGTTGGTAGGTGGATTGGCGACTCAAAGAAGTGTCCGTAGGTGTGAGTGAATGTGTGATTGTATATGTGTGTGTGTTGCCCTGTGAAGGACTGGCGCCCCCTCCAGGGTGTATTCCCGCCTTGCGCCCAATGATTCCAGGTAGGCTCTGGACCCGCTTACAGATAATGAATGAATGAATGAAAATTCCGAAGGAATGTAGATTTCTAGGGATTCCCAGCGGTTATATGATACATGAAAATGTAATAAAACATGAATTCTGTAAAACCAGTGGAGCTGAGGGATACATTGCTGTTCTACACAATACTGCAGAACATGCAAAAAATAAACTCTAGTTTAAGTCTTTCTGCAAAGCCCAGTAAGCCATAGTGCTCTGGAATGCTAGATTCAGCCAGAATCAATTTAAATGAAATATTTTCAGCATGTCTGGCCATTAACCTCTTATTACAATCAGCTATGTTGCACCTCAAGGCAAACCCCAGTAAAAGTCTTCATCTCCAGTACTATTACTCTGAGAAAGAACATGCTGATGACATTTTGAACTTTTCTTATATATCTGACTGGAATAACTGCTGATTCATACTTCAGAATAAATCATTCATTCATTATCTGTAACCCGGGGGGGGGGGGGGGGGGGGGGTTTCCAGAGCCTACCTGGAATCATTGGGCGCAAGGCAGGAATACACCCTGGAGGGGGCGCCAGTCCTTCACAGGGCAACACAGACACACACACATTCACTCACACCTACGGACACTTTTGAGTCGCCAATCCACCTACCAACTTGTGTTTTTGGATTGTGGGAGGAAACCGGGGACACGGGGAGAACACACCAACTCCTCACAGACAGTCACCCGGAGCGGGAATCAACCCCCGACCTCCAGGCCCCTGGAGCTGTGTGACTGCGACACTACCTGCTGCGCCACCGTGCCGCCAGACCATCAACAGAAACAAACATTAATTTGTAATTACCTTTACTGTTATTGGCAAGCAATAGTATGCCCCATTTATATGTTAAGATATTGTTCCTGATAATGTAGACTACAAATTAATTGCAAGATCTGTATAAAATAATCTTTCACCCTTAACTATATTTACCCTCATTTTTCTCAGGCTCCATATTTACAGGTTCAGATGAGAAGGCCTTGTCCACTTCTCCTTGCATGAAGATTGTAACATAGTGATAGTTATCGTCCAGCTTAATGGAGTTCACCACGAAGGCATAATGGATGTTCTTCAGCTGTAATCCAGCCTCCTCCATCACCTCTCTCTGAGCACACTCCTCCCAGGTTTCTCTGCAGGGAACAAACAAAAGTTTCAACTGGAAATATTCAAGATTGTGGATTTTAGTTGAATGTCAATGTGAAGCCTATAAAATGCAAATAAATATTATTCAAACCATGTCATAACAGTTGTCGCTGGAGTGTGTATGAAGTAATCATCTGTAAACTTTACTTATGACATTAACAAATAGAATCACAGCACATATAAAATATTACTCAGATTAATGGGTAGCACTGTGATGCAACTGGTATGGTGCTGCCACACAGCTCCAGGATCTTGAGGTCCTGGTTTCCCCCCCACCAATTTAAAATCAAATGTTGGTAGGTGGATTGGGCTGTGTGAAATTGTACACAGGTGTGAGACATCCTGAGAGTGACTTGCACCCTTTCCAGGGTGTATTCATATCTAGCTCACAATGATTCCAGGTAGGCTATTGACCCATTATAATCCTGATCAGGATGGAACAGTAACAAAATACGGAAGAAAAAAATGCACTGTCCGATCTGATGCTTACATTACCTTCCAATTTGTCTTTTCATACAACAATAGCATAATATGCTATTCCAGGCTTCCAGTTAATCTGAGGTACACTTATAACATCTGTGGGTTTTATGTATCAATTACATAAGGTAGCCTCTTCTGTCCCGAGTGTGTACCTTTTTTTAAGAGTGTCTGTACATTCCCAGAAGAAAAACGCGAGTATATCTTGTTCAGTACTGTTTGTTTGTGTGCTGTCTTCTGTTAATGTTGACCTTGCTGATACTGATTTGTCCTAATTCTATCCCTTATTCCTGATACTTGCAGCTCCCAGAAGACGGACAATGGCCAGAAAGCCTAATATAATTCATATTAGTTGTAAAGAAATGCAAAGGCAACACTTCTTCTCAGCTTGGTTTAAATTAAGGGAAAAAAACATCTATTTTATAGGTTACTCACCCAAATTCAATGTGACCTCCAGGTAAC
Organism: Hoplias malabaricus; assembly: GCF_029633855.1. Classification (NCBI taxonomy): domain Eukaryota; kingdom Metazoa; phylum Chordata; class Actinopteri; order Characiformes; family Erythrinidae; genus Hoplias; species Hoplias malabaricus. Next base: position 72,868,435 of record NC_089802.1, on the reverse strand, counting down.
TGATATGCACCTTTTCCTACCAAGCTCTTTCTTTTTCCTAACAGCACACATCCAGGCTGAGAGGAGTCAGTGACCAGAACTCCAATCCCCACACCAGGCCGCCTTGGCGCTGGACTCTGAGCAGAATCTGCCATTTTAGTTAATCTGAGACACAACCAGGGAGGCCATGAGTTAATAATATTTTCCTGTACTTTTAACATGAGATAACAACTTAATTAATAACTTATTTTTGTGACCTCAGTACAACAGAAGTTTACATCGGTAAACAATAGTTTTCTAGAGATAACTACTGCTGAATTCTTGAAATAATGGCATACTCCAAACAGGAACAGGATGTTGCTAATATGCCTCAAAGGAGTGATAGTGGAAGACAACAAAATCTTTTGAAAAATAAGCAAGGATCTCCAGAAAACAATATGTTAACTTATCATTATGATAAAAAAATAATAATAAGCTGTGCCCTTGTGTAGACATTTTGTTATTTTGAAATCTATTAATAGCAATATATAAAATTAACTCATGGCATTTTGTTTTAAAAGAAAACATGAAAGACCAGTACTCACTGAAGTCTCACCTGAGATAGGAATCTTCTGGCCCATAACATATTTACAGTGTATAATAGGTCAATAAACACATACTTAAATACTGAAGTAATTTACAATAAGACTCATCTAACTCTGCAATTTATTTAAGTAAATACATGAAACGTAAAATCAGTCACTCTGTTTAAACTGGGAGTAGGCCATCTTTAGTGTGTTTGCGGAGTGTATGCCATTCACGATAGGAAGCTGCGAAGATGACGCAAAGGTACGTTCAAATCAAAGGAGAGTGTTGTGTTGTGCTAATTTAACCTTTGCGAAGAGACTGAAGAGACTATCTGTCGCTTAAAATAGACAAACATGAAAAACGTTACAATCACTGCAGAAGAATTTCCAGCCAAAGAGGTTTAGAAAATTTTAAAAAATGTTTTGGAAGTACACCAAATATACTTCAATTTTTAATATAGCATTTTAATACTTGCAAACATTTGAAATACAAATAATGAAGAATTGATTTCTAATAACATATTCCCATAATATTTGGAAATAATATAATATTTAATTGTATTTCAATTATGAACCAAGATAATTATTAATATTATATATTATAAATGTTAAGAATTTGTCAGGTTTTATATTATTAATAGCATTCAAAACAATAACATTTTAGAAATGCTCTAACTGACCTCACAACTTTTTTAATCAGGGGAAGATACGTAAAGTGACACTCAAAGATGGGGGGGGGGTGAGTTCCCATAGCAACTATAATGGCAATAACAGAGTCATTCATTCATTTTCTGTAACCGCTTATCCAGTTTAGGGTCACGCTGGGTCCGGAGCCCCGCCTCCTGGCGGAAGGCGGGAACATACCCTGGAGGGGGCGCCAATAAGCTTTATCGAATACTTATATTTGTTGTTACTAAGCATTTGAGAATAATTATACTCGTGAACGCTACATCAGTTCTCGCGTACGCATGCGCGTCTTTTTCGCGAATGCACCTACAATGTGATTCAGCGTCTAGAATCGACTCTATTGAACACCTCTCAGTAAATCAAAAAATATATTAGTGATTTAAATTCATATTAATTATTTCAGAGATAAAGCTTTAGGGCCACGGCTGAGAATTTAGTCATTGAGGTCCCCTGTGCAATTACAGCCTTTGTGAAACTGAAAAGAATTTACCACCAGATACTGAAATATTGATTTGAGATATGTATGAGAATATTGCTATTGCATATGAGAATGCTGATGTAGGCACCACGGAGGCACAACTGGTGTTGTTGCTGTCACACAACAGCAGGGTTCTGGGGTTGTGGGCTCAAACTCTACCTCAGTGCTGTAAATAGTTTTAATTAATGATTTCTTACCTAACAGTCAAGTTTTTCTTTTTATTTAAATACATAATTAAAAATGTAAAATTAGTGGAACACATTTATGGAATAATCCAAATAGTGCATGACGTATGTGTAGGCTGCTGTTACTGCCTCCTTAGTGTACTGTACTGCCTGATTCGATGCGGTTGATTTATGAATCGGTTCCTTTGGTTCTTCAAGAAAAGAACCGGACCAGAGAGCCGATTCACTGGAGTGTGATCTGAGCTGCATTAGCGCTGCTGAGCGGAGTGGAACATGGCGGCGTCCCTGATCTGCGGCCGGGTTTCTGCCGGACTCAGGAGCTCGGGCTCCAGAACCGCACTGGGCTCGGCAGCTAAGGTCAGTTCAACACAGTTATACACTTTGTGTGATTGAGCCGTGTTTTTTCCGAGTGTCTGGGGGCTCTGAGTAACCCTGTGGGGTGACCTCAAAGTGAGGACTTCTCATTTGACATTAGCTGTTTAGCTCAGAGCTAACTGCCCTGACTGTCAACATCAGTAAACCGCGGGGAATGAACGGGGGGCTGCCGCTCAGCCGGAGTTAAGAATTAACAATGACTTGTTTGAAATATTTAAGAATACTTTAATATATATTTTATGTACAACGCAAGCCTGAAATTCAGGCTTTAAAAACGGGGGAGTTGGAAGGACAGAACTCAAACTATTTTTACTCCCCTCCCTTCCAGTCCATCACAGTTTGGCATAGGGCTAAAACATTAACCCATCTATTATCGAAATAACAATTTAAAACCAGAGTTAGACTTTGTTATTGTAGCCTTTGTTTTACTGCTATCACCCTTATACAGCATTGTAGATCTACAACCTATATCTACCACAGAACTTGCCTGTGAATGAATTAAAACTAGGGGTGTCAAAAGTTACAATAATCACGGTTAAATGCTTCACTTTTTGTAGTTAATTGCAGTTAACACTAATTGTTTATTTGCTCTAGCTTTATCCTAAAATATAGATTTGACTGTTTAAAATAAGTGATTTTAAGTATACTCATACAGTGGACAGAATGGATTTATTACTTATAGTATTCATCAACTCACATTTTTGTTATTGCATAACATCTCCAAGACATGGAGCAGTTCCCGTACAGCTCCTGTTTTCTTCTAGATTTACTTTTGTGAATGTGTGGGGTTCTTTCCTAAAAAGTTTCAGGATTAGCCAATCAGGGGAGAGCAGACCACATCTCATCTGGTTCTGGTCCTGATCACTACATTTTTACTTCAGTTTCTGTAACAATTGAGTAATGCTCACGTGTCGAGCAGAGCCCTGCAATGTGGTGGACTATGGCAAGAAAATTAAGAGATTCTCTGATATCAGCATAACCACTGCAGAAACGTCTCAGGAAAATGTTCAAGTAGCTGTATACCGTTAGAATAGAGTTATTGTATCACACTACAAATGTGTTAAAGGTTTTTAAAAAATGAGCTCTTCTATACCTTTATAGTGTTAATGTGATGTAAATATGTTAATTTTGATACCACTCATTAAAACTGAACAGAAGCAAATAAATGCCCTTGTATTGTGACATCACAACCTGATATCACAGGCAGTCTGACACAATATTTACAAAAATTTGCATAACAAAATTGTGTTTCCGTTTTTCTCTGTTTTTGACATAATCTGTAAAACCCTATGTTTAAAAGGTTTATGAACGAACTGATCGAAATGGACCTTAATTACTAATTACTATTTTTCTTCTTGTGACCATTTTGGAGATTATTGAGTTTTGTCATGACAACAGTGATATACATATCTTCATGACTGAAATAAACAGGCCTGGAACATAATATCTAGAAAAAAATGAGCATTTAAATCCCAATCAGACACTTGACACTAGCCTCTGTTTTTGCACATTCCATTCTTTTAGTAGATAATGTTTCCTCACAGCTGGATGGGAGGTTCAGCAGAGCTAAACAAGGGCCTCAATGTTGTAAAACAGCAGATAGTTAGCCACATTTACTGATGGTTGAAAGTGCTTCCTGCTGCTAAAATAGTTTCATCAACTTTTTCTACTCAGAATTGACTTGCTTTAGTGGGAGGTTATGTTTAAATAGCTGATCCTCTCATTTGTTCACATGACATTAAAAGTGTTTATTGTTGCCCTCACTGCTGTTCTGTTGTTTCAATACAGACAGCAGAGGTAAGCAAAAACAGGCAAAAGCTGATCTGCTGTTGATTGGAAACTCACACGACCAGTGCTATGAATAAAGCTGTTGTGTGGCGTACAGCTGCATTTTAAAGATGGATGCACACATTTTTATTACTTTTTAGTGGTCCAAATTTATAGTGCTCTTCATTGGATCAGTAATAGATCTTGTGGAGATCTCTCTACACTGTACATAGGCCATCTCATTTTTTATTTATTTTTTATTTTTCAACAACTAAATATAATACTGCCATTGTCAGTGTTTAATATGTCCACTTTTGCTTCAGTTGTATTTGAAGGCCTGGCATTCAATAAAAAAATGTAATATACTTGTTTCTACACCTGTAAACGTCAGTCAATTGTTGTGAAAAAATGTAGCTCTATCATTTTCATATGTACACTAGTATCATGAGATGGCATGAGGCTGTAAAGTACAAGAGACCTTATGCCTAGACTTCTGTTTATCAAACACATGCCGTTATGAGCGTTTTAGTTTCATGTCTTGGAGGCTTTCTCTTTCAAAGTCATTTAATGGAAAAGCTAGGTTCTTCTTGTATTACACTAAACTGAGATGATTAACCTTACTCTCCACAGCAGTAAAGGAAGGCACTTCCAGGAAGCTCAGTGCAGAAGGATTCGTTCTCAGTCCTGTTCCATGTCCATTTCATTGTATTTATTTCTTGTTTGCCGTCAGGTACTCGCTGGAACATCAGGGTTGTTCGGTAACCATGCCAGCCACCCAACTCCACCAGCAACGCTTCAGCAGCAGAGGAACCTGTCCCTGCACGAGTACATGAGCATCGGCCTGCTGAAAGAGGCAGGCATATCTGTGCCCGCGGGGATGGTGGCTAACACACCAGACGAGGCCTACACCATCGCCAAGCAGATTGGTAAGAGCACAGAGCAACAGTGTCCAGTCAGTTCTGTCCACCAAACCAATCTTTAATTAAATTCCTATTTTCTCTGGGAAATAATTCAGTCATACTCTTTGATTTTTGTGTTTTTATCTGTTATATTTTATGTAGCATTGTTTATGTATTTTGCTTAATTGGCAGACATTGTGTAGGCTGGGTATGTCTTAAAAAAACCTAAGGGGTAAAGTTTATAATATTTTAAATATGCTATTTATTATATGGTGACTCTTAACACCTGGCCAGGGAGTAAAATCAAGTCTCTTCTGTGAACCCCGGCCCATTATAACTGTGTTATTAATATAGACTGCATTTGGACTGTAATCCTATACAAATGCATTCTGCATTTCTCTGTAATGCTAGTTCAGATGGATTATAAATTCTACAATTTATGAAAGAATATCCAAAGATTTGTACACTCCTTATTACCACTGTTTTTGTCTGTTTTGACTGTGTTTGGCTTTTTGCATGCTTTAAAAGTTGGATCTTTTATTTATGACATCTGGGTGTTAAATAAAACAGCAGCCAGGTATAAAAAAACAAAACATCTAGTACACTCAATACAATAGAAAACTAAGAATTCTGTTTTTATTCTCTGCTGAAAAGTTGGCATTTGGAGACCCTCTGGGTTTTGTAAAGCAATGGTAAACAACAGCAATGGAGGTGAAGCCTTACTGTCAGCAGATATTTGCTATTCATAACCATATGTCTTTGATCTTCATATCCTCTCAGTTTGGTTCCACTCAGTTTCCTATAAACAAAAGTCATTGCAATCCAGTTGCTGTTTGTGAAGAGCTGCATTCTTTTTAAGAACTGTGTGGAATAATATCATGGAATATCCTAGCTTTATTGTGCGTGGTTTGGCTTGTTTACTGAAGTCACACACACTTGGGTCTAAACTTAGCTTGGTGCTGGCACTCGTGGGACGTGTATGTGTGTGTGTGTGTAGCTGTCAGCATACAACCAGCACCTGCCACTTTTCCTATGAATGAAGTGGGAGGGGGAGGCCATAATATTCCTTGGGACATATGCTTTTTGCTTTGTGTATGTTGTATTCATGGTTGTTTTCTCTGTTTTAGTGTTAGACGTCTCTCTACAAAGTTGTTGACAATATAAATTAATCCAGTCAGGTTTTTATTACCTGATTTAGACTAGTTTAGATGCTAAGGCTAATCAGTGCTAAAGGAAAGGGAAGTGATAACTTAAGCTTAGGGTTGTAGACAAAGGGAATCTTTGCTGAATTTACAAAGTTGGCACACAGTCCATATTTCACAATCTTGGAACATGCAAGCCTGCAGTTTTGTGTTTTGGTGTTGAGATTGGACACAATTTTAAAGGTGATATTCGCTGAGTCAAAAAAGGATATAAATCTAAGTCATTAAGATTATCTACAAAGAAGCTTTTCACACCAAACCACTCAGAATTGCTTTGTTTACAGCTCAATTAATAATATTTGCCAACCATTTTTTAAAAATAGATATAAATACAATTCAACAACTTGCCTGATGTTGGGAGTTTTCCTTTCATCTTTACCAAGAGTTGAAAGACTAAAGACTGGGTCATAATTTGTTGGTGTGTATGGCGGTAGATTAACGTAATTTGTGCTCACGAGTGTCAAAAGGCTTGGCCGAATGTGTATTCTGCAACTTCTTGTTACATGTTACTGCTTGTGTTTATAGCAGAATATGTGAAGCTTGTAAAGGTATTTCAGACGTATTGTAGAAGCATGCATAAGCTTCCTGCCCTTGTCCTTAACTTAGATGGCCCCTGCCTGTTATGTAAGGCTGTCTTTGTTACAGGACTGCCAGAGTGGGCTTGGGTTCTGTATCTGATGTCATGAGGTCATGTAGATTCTCATTCTTTCTCTAATTCTTTCGCAGGCTCGAAAGATCTGGTGGTGAAGGCGCAGGTTTTGGCTGGAGGCAGAGGCAAAGGAACGTTTGAGGGAGGTTTGAAAGGAGGAGTCAGAATTGTCTACTCGTAAGTGCTCAGGCAGTGGTGTTGAGACCAGTCAAAGTGGCCATTATGTAAAAGTCCATTTTCAACTTTCTTTTTTTTTTTTTGTTAATGACATAGTTCTAAAAAGAGCACACTTGCTTTAAGAAGAGGAGAGTAAATATACTAAAAAACAGCTGTGCAACCAACTTCTTAGACTAAATGTGTGGAACTTGGTGGTTTATGTGTTTTGCACAGTATTCTACACTGAAATTGACTTCTGAGTAGATTTTGTTCACTGAGTGTAACTTTATTTTATCTCCATCACAACACTGATTCCTATCTTATCTGCCTTGGTTCCTGGGTGTTTCACTCTCTAGGCCAGAAGAAGCAAAGGATATCTCCTCTCAGATGATTGGCAGAAAGCTGTACACTAAGCAGACCGGCGAGGCGGGTAGGATCTGTAACCAGGTGTTTATCTGTGAGCGTCGCTATCCCCGTCGGGAATATTACTTCGCCATCACCATGGAGAGGTCCTTCCAGGTCAGAGCTGCTGATATCAATGCGGGAAATGTAATTTATGATGATAAAACATAGTGGTGACCCCACAAAAATTCAATTACAAGTCTTTAGGAAACCATTCAGCACAGAATTACATCTAATCATGAAATTTTAATACAAATCAGTTTAATGAAGATGTTTTTATACAATTCATAATTAAGAAAGTTATTACCTAATATGCAAATGTGCTGTGAGGTCTTAATTAAGAAAAATGCAGTAGAGGAATGCATGTTGTAGCTAGGTTTCCATCCAGCTGTTGAATTAAATTCAAGTATGTCAGCCAAATATTGCAAAAAAATGTATACACCTCTCCTAAAAGGAATTTTAATTCATATCAAGTACAACATACATGTCGTGTACCATGCTGGTCATGGGATATATCTACATGTAATTTGATTATCAATTATGATTATTATGTCATAAATGAGAGCTTTAAATAAAAAGATTTGTACCTGTTCTGTGTATTACTCTGTATTTAAACTGTGTTTTTTTTCCCTGTACAAATTTGCTTTATGCATTTAGTGCTGTGAACCTGCTAGAGATTTTCTATGTATTTTTAAGAGGGACAGTTTTTATGTTATTCCAGCAGGTGGCACTAGATTGTTGCATTTTAAAGGTTGTTAAATTTTGTCTTGGGAGTTCTATAGTTGCATCACTCTGATGATAATGCTGTTTGGTGTTTGTACTTAGGGTCCAGTGCTGATTGGCAGCTCTCAGGGGGGTGTGAACATTGAGGATGTGGCAGCGGAGAATCCAGATGCCATTGTGAAAGAGCCTATCGATATCATAGACGGCATTAAGACAGACCAAGCAGTAAAAGTGAGTAGTACAGAGAACAAGCAGAACAACATGACTTGTTAATGAATTAATTTTTTGCAATGTCATAAAACACAGTAAGTAAAACAAAAAAGGCAAAATGCGTAAGTGAACCTTAATTTTTGTTATTTCTACACTTTTTAAAACTTATTTTTTTTATATTTTCTTTGTTTAGTTTCCTCTTTAATAAGATAATCGCAGTATAAATGTTTCACAAACTCATTTTTGCATTTACTTGATTTCTCTTCAGGTAGCAAAGAGGATGGGCTTCCCTGATGCTTTAGTAAATGAAGCCGCAGAAATGATGATCAAACTCTATAACGTTTTTATCAAATACGATGCATCAATGGTGGAGATCAACCCAATGGTGGAAGACTCTTCTGGCATTGGTACATAAATACACTCTATTATACATACACAGAATAAACCAGGCTTATTTACACTTGCACAGACGCGTATACTTGGCCATCTTTATTCCAAGGATGAGAGATCAGGAAAATGGATGAGCGTTGCCACAAGGCCTCTATTTAGCTGCTGGGCTGCACTGTGAAGGGAATGCAGACATTCTGAAAATTAAGTTTGTTTTACTGTCCAATGCCAATGCACTAGTGCATCCACCCAGTTAATAGAATATAAACTAATACACTAGTCATCTCCAGCTCAACCCCGCCCCCACACACACACCCCTCTTAAATTTCATAAATACATTGTGTGTTTGTATATTGCTGTAACTAAAACATGGGCAAAACCCAGAATGTTACTACTGTTAATAACCTTCTGTTACAGACGTTCCTTGAGTGAGATTTTCTTGCTTAAAGACTAAGAAATAAAAACATTTGAGGATATAACTGCAACACTAAAAAGTCCAAGTGTGGATGTGTGATGGTGGAGAGTTTGAATGTTTATTATGCTTGCAGGCTAAAGCAAAAGGAAATTCAATATTTATTGTTACTGCTAGGAGACTGAATTTAATGCCTTTGTTGTTTTATAGCCTCAACATAAGTAGATTTCTTTATCATGGGGAAGATTCCCAGTGGTTTTACAGCAGAAAAATGCATGCTGGTTTGTATAGTGAGTTAAAAATACAGACAAAAAGAAAAACAGTATGCAAAACAGTCATTTTTATCAAATACAATGAGAGATATAATGATGCGTTATTTAATATTAAATCACATAATAATTGTAAATGCTATTAGCATCTTTAGCATTTAGCATCTTGTCATTTGATTAAATATATACACCGCTCTTTTATAGTTTTGAAAAATATCAATAGTCTTTTTGAGTACTGGTTTATTTTAGCTGATGTGTTTTCCAGGGGTCTTTGTAGCTTTCCCCCATATTTAGTGTTGCACATGTCTCTAATATTCTCTCTCTATGTTTTTGTTTGAAGTCATGTGCATGGACGCCAAGATCAACTTTGACTCTAATGCTGCATACAGACAGAAGAAAGTGTTCGACATGCGGGACTGGAGTCAGGAGGATATTAGAGACAGACAAGCGGCTAAAGCTGATCTTAACTACATCGGCCTGGACGGCACCATCGGCTGCCTGGGTGAGTCGAGTAGTTCTTGTGTAGTGTTTATGGAAATATTATAATAGTATTCTTTAAAGTTTGTATTATGATATTGGATATGATGAACTATTGCACATACAGAGATGGATAGGGAAGCAAATAAAAGTATCTTTACTTTAAATATGGACTGAAGTAAAAATACCTTACCAAATGCATCTTAAGTAGAAGTACAAAGATAGCTGCTCACAAACTATGTAAGTAGTAAGTGACGTATAGAACTGCTGCAGAACAGTTTGGTCTGGAAAGCAGCAGTGGCTGGTTAAGACTTAAATATTCTGTATAGCATCCTGGGCTTCTTTGCTGCTGTGTGAAGTATAATGATCTCTGTATCTGTTCTTAGTAAATGGGGCCGGCCTCGCGATGGCAACCATGGACATTATCAAACTCCATGGTGGAACTCCTGCCAACTTTCTTGATGTTGGAGGCGGAGCCACAGCGCATCAGGTGACAGAAGCTTTCAAGCTCATCACATCCGACAGAAAGGTAAAGCAGCAGTGTGTAATGAGATATCTGTCACAGCCTCAGGGTGGAAGGAACTTCTGTATGGGGTCTGCTCTGACTGGACATACTGTTTGCTTCGTGACAGGTCCAGGCCATTTTAGTGAACATCTTTGGCGGGATTATGAGATGTGATGTCATCGCTCAGGGCATCATCATGGCCGTTTCCGACCTGGACCTGAAAATCCCTATTGTAGTACGGTTACAAGGTAAGAAAGAAAAATTAAAAAGGAAAAAAAAACTTTTAATGCGATGAGAAAAATTAGTGGGAAAAGTAATGGGTCGATGAGATGATGTAATATGACAGCTAACCAGGGAAAGAAAAGGATAAAGGGTAAAAACTCTGATTATGACAGAATTGTATCAACAAATATGGGCGGCACGGTGGTGCAGCCACACAGCTCCAGGGACCTGGAGGTTGTGGGTTCGATTCCCGCTCCGGGTGACTGTCTGTAAGGAGTTGGTGTGTTCTCCCTGTGTCCACATGGGTTTCCTCCGGGTGACTGTCTGTGAGGAGTGTGGTGTGTTCTCCCTGTGTCTGCGTGGGTTTCCTCCGGGTGACTGTCTGTGAGGAGTGTGGTGTATTCTCCCTGTGTCTGCGTGGGTTTCCTCTGGGTGCTCCGGTTTCCTCCCACAGTCCAAAAACACACGTTGGTAGGTGGATTGGCGACTCAAAAAGTGTCCGTAGGGTGTGTGTGTGTGTGTGTGTGTGTGTGTTGCCCTGTGAAGGACTGGCGCCCCCTCCAGGGTGTATTCCCGCCTTACACCCAATGATTCCAGGTAGGCTTTGGACCCACCGCGACCCTGAACTGGATAAGTGCTTACAGATAGTGAATGAATGAATGTATCAACAAATATGATGTTTACTGGATATTTGTTATGGTGATGCTAGTTTGTTATGACACAAGCCACTAGACATGGCTCCTAGAGCTACATTCCAAATCCTATTACATATTTTGCTAATGATAAAGCATGGCTAATTGAATAGTCCTTCTCCCACCGCGTCTTGTAGTGTCTTGCGCTCAGTTGTAATGGCCAGATGTATCCACTGAACATTTATGTAATATAACTGAGCCCAGTAAAAGTGCTTGTAGACATTTGTTAAATAACCAATGTCAAATTATTGTTACAGCGACACTTGTTCATCAGTCCATGCTGTACTCGCACTGTATTCCTGTGTGTTTGTGATTTTCTGTCTGAATCCTCAATGTGTCCTGCTGTTGGATGCAGGGACGAGAGTGGACGATGCCAAGGCACTCATCGCTGCCAGTCCTCTGAAGATTCTGGCCTGTGATGACTTGGATGAGGCAGCTAAGATGGTACACCACTGTTCACACACAACACAGCCACAAACATTTAACGCTCTAAAACCCTTTAAGGGTCAACATATTAACATTTAAATGTTTCAGTCTTTGGTTTAAAAAAAGATTAAAAAATAGATTAGGCACGCTCTGTATTTTATTTTAATTGAGGTAAAGTAGAAAGTTCAGAAAGATGCAGTAGTGTCTTGAATGGATCATGTACTAGCTCTCAGCCTGCTCCATCACAGTGATGTGTGTTAGGTGGAGATCTGGCTAGTTGGTGAAATATGCAGTACCTTAATTGTCCCTGTAGGAAAAAAAAATGTAGCTTCCATTCTGATCCGGTGATTCAGTTTGGAACATCTGTATAATTTATAGTAGCAACTGAATAATAAAACTTGGTATTAGTAAATTAATAATAAGTGTGAAAAAAAAATTAACACTTGTCCTAAACTTGTCTCCATGTTTATTATAGTGTTTGCAACTCCTTTAATTCTCTCTCTCTTTCTCTTTTTTCTCTCTCTCTCTCTCTCACTCTCTCTTTCTCTCTCTCTCTCTCTCTTTCACTTTCTCTCTCTCTCTCTCTCTCTCTCTCTCTCTCTAGGTTGTAAAGCTTTCTGAAATTGTGTCATTGGCCAAAGAGGCCCAGGTGGATGTGAAGTTCCAGCTGCCCATCTAAAGATGTCTCTCCCAGAAACCATGCCCATAAACTCCACTTCTCTATCCTCACCACCTCTCTGACCAGACTCCAAACCATAAACTTGAGCTAGCTGCTGAGTCCAGTTCCACTTAAACCCTGTGTCTCTTATTCTGTCTGGAACCATCTCCCTGTGGTCATCACTGCCCTCCCCAGTGTTTCAGTACTTCCAGAATGTAAAGGCACACTCATGTCTTTGTGGTTTTTTTTTTTTTTTTTTTTCTGCTCCAGTCTGTCCCTGCTGATCAGCTGTCTCTTCTGCGCGCCCCCCATTGTAGAATCCTGCTCTAGTCCGATGTAACCCAGACCCCGATTAAGGGAGTTATCTTGGTTACACTGATTAGATCAGGTCAGTATTACTAACTGTTCATTACACTCGTTTATTTAGTTGCTTTTGATGTTGGTTTCCTCGTTTTCTTAAGAGGCGGACCTATTTATGTGGGACTGTATTTATATTTAGAAACTGTACATTGGGGTGAAGCTTGCTGGATGTAGTATATGTTTGACGCAGGTTCTCTCTTTTGCAACAAACACACAGAAACACGTACAGAGCCTCATTAAATAAACACTTCCTTCTCTTTCGCCCCTCCTTTCCAGAGCCTCATGGGCTCTTTGCTTCAGTGTTTCCAAAGAACACGGCACTGTTTCCCACACTTAAAAAAAACAAAAAAACGCACAAACACTTGGGGAATCTGTGTAAACTTTAATTGTATTGTGTTCTCTTGGCCCTATCCAGAAAGCACTGGTTAACAAGAGGGAGAAAATAATAAAATGTTCAGTTATGTTAATCATGATCGTAGTGGTGATGACAGATTCTGCTCAAGGGGTTTCAGGTGTTGTTGTTATTTTTTTTGTGGATGAAGAACTTACTGATTTGGAAAAGAGTAGTGGTCTTTTCAGTGCTCCTGTAGCTATATACTGTATATGGGACGATAGAGATGAGGAAATTAAGATTAAAGGTACATTTGTGAGTGTTTTTCTAGTGGGGTAATTTGATTTGATAAAAAAAAATTCGGAGCATGGCTTTGGGGTTGTATTGCATCAGCCAAAAGATATATTTTGAAAATGTTGTTGATTTGTTTACCACTGTTGTGGATTGGGGGTTGCTAGCTTATGTTCTGAATTCTTGAGCCAGGAAAAGAAAATAAATAGTGTGCAAAACCAAATGTAAATTTACCATAAAACCAAACTTAAATATCATTTTTCAAATTCTATACACTGAGATACAAAGCCATGCAGTGAGATTTCAATTGGAATGATCCATCGTATAGAAACCGACTGACATTTAAAGAATTGTTGATTTTGCAATGTCTACAAACATATTCAACCATTTTTTAAAAATACAACTCAAAATGGTGTTTAATGTAATTTTGAAAGTAACGTAATGATGGTTTCCTTCTACTGCCCAAAGACATGTCGCTAGGTGAATTGGCAGTGTGATATAAGCCACACATGTGAGTATTGGAATTGACTGGGACCCTGTCTGGTGTGGCTTTCTGCCTAGTGTCCAGTGACTCCGGGTAAGCTCGCTACACTCCACTTCCCTGATAATGATGAAAGGGTTACTGTACTTGTGTACACTTCAAAATCTCTTAATCCCCTTTAATACACCATTGTGCCAATCTCATACTCTGTATATTAGCCTTCTGTTACAAAAGGCATATAGATATGTGTGAAATGTGATAAAACTACTTTGCTTAAAATAATTTTGTTTTGTAACAGGTTAATCCTAATTAAAGACTACTGAGAACAGCTGGGAGGTAAAACCTAAAGGTCTTTACACAGGGATCTGTTGTATAGGTGATAATGAGAGGGTTCATTTGAATGGGTGATCTTAGACAAACACAGGATCGCTTTTGACTGAACAGGTGTGAGATAGTTATTGTGGGATCATAGAAAGAAAGGGAGTTAATTTTATAGACAACCAGATTGTAATTCATTTGTAAGTCTGTTTAGGATCACACACAGCTCTCCAACTCGTCACAAACATACTCCATCACTTCAGAGAACACAGCCCCACCACTCCACGGTTCAGTAATTTATAACAACCTACCCGACACATGGTGACCTTAAGCTCATGCAGCTACTCCAAAGCGTACTGAGTAATTTCAACTCTTGCGTTCACAATGGATGCATTTGAAAGGATTCACTTATTATAAGAAGTGTTTGCAAACATTTGAAAATGTATTACAGACTTCTATTTTTGTTTTTCAGATTGTTATTATTAGTGCGACAACTGCCTCCTGTGGCAATCAAAGGGAACTTGAATGTCGAATGTGGTACACAGTGCTTTACTTGACTCAAATCAGGAATCCCAAAACACACGGTTAAACTGAAAATCATTCAAAAATAATGTATATTTTGTCAATACGTTCTCGTTCCAGAAAAGTTAACACAGAAACACACTTACCACCATGTTGCATCAGCTTTCACTTTAGGAACTCTTCATGATCATTTGGGGACAGAAGATCGGAATTGACCCAGCTTTGAAAACCCAAATATCTTTCCATTCTTACATTATACAAGTCCTCAGCTGAGCCTCCATTATGTTTTAAATTTTATAATGTACCATGTGATTTCAGTTGGAGAATGATCTAGACTACAGACAGTCCAGTGTAGCTCTTGCAATCTGATTGATCAGCCATGTTGTTGTAGAATGGTGCGGCGCTGTCCTGCTGAAGAAAGTATATTGGCCCTAGAAGGACATCATCTACAAAAGTATGTATAGACTATTGATATATACAGTCTTTCACCCCTTAAAAAGCCTTCAGAGATGTGGAAGTAACTCATGCCATTACAGCTGCTAGCTTGAGTGTGAATTTCTTGCTGGTAACTATCTGACATTTCTGTAGATCGATGTTTGTCTCTATGTTCTAAGTGTCCCAACTTTTTTGGAACATCTGTCCCAATCCTAGACTGAATGAGTGGCAAGTACTTTAATATTAATGTTAGAAAACTAATTTTAATGTGCTAATAAGTGATTTAAGAGTCACTGGACATATTTGCGAAGCTTGAAACTCCAAGTCTGGCCTCAGGTTGAAGATTATTAGCAGCAAAATAAAGATGGCCGCAAAACTAACCTCTCACAACGTCCGGAAAAACAAGCTAGCGGTGCATTAATTGTTGGACGCTTTGGTGAATAAATAACTTGGTGACATTTGGATGCGCTGAGAGTTGTTGCTAAGACATTTGGACGGCTGTCCTCTCTTTTTTTTTATTGCTCCTATCACACCATGAGCTCAAGCTTTCATGGTGCAGTAATTGCATAGGAATAGGTCTGAAGATATTGTAAAAATGGTGATAAATTTTAATCAATCCAAATTATATGCTATTTATTATAAACCCATGTCAAGAAAAGACATTTTGCAGCTATTAAATTGGGATTTGTTAATTCTCATGAAACAAAAACACAAAGAAACATATCTCCAGTAGTTTCCCTGACCAACTTGAATGCGTTTTGTAGATAAAAAAAAATTGATTTTGACACCTGCTGAACAAGTTACACTATTTGAAAACATTCCACAATAAGAACGTAAAATAAAATGTATAGCAGACTGTGACATTTAAAGGAACGTATGCAGCCGTTAAGGCCCTGTCTTTTATCAAGAAGGCTATAGTTATTTCAGCAATACAGTGGCAGGCCTCATTCTGCAGTTGGCTTCATAGACACAGAGTGCATGTGGTTCACTGGCTTGCCTGCAGTCCAGAGCTGTCTCCTATTGAAACTATATCCCATAATGAAGAGAAGTGTCAGTCAATGGTAGCCATGGAGGATCAAAATTAATTTTCAGTTCCCAAGTGATTAAGAAGTCTAATTAAAAGGAAAGATTGTATAACACAGGAACAAACAAGAATCGGTCCAAAATTTTTGGAATGTTTATAAAAATAATAAACACTTTCGTGTTGATCCATTGAAACATTTGAAATCTTTTCTTTGTACATTTGTAGTTAAATATGTGCTCAGGAAAATGTATTTATGGAAATTTATGGGTATTTATGGAAAGACGTACCTGGAAGTTAAAATGAAAATTCAGCCTTGGCCCTGTTTGATTTACATAACTTTCCTGTCAAAATTAGCACAGCTGGAATTATTTAACATAATTTTGAATCTGATGGATTTCAATGGACTCAGGCTTAAACAGTGCAGCAGGAGCATCTGATTTGTAAGAGATTTTTGTTCATTTTTTAAGACATGGATGCACCCAATGCCCAAATGTCTATAAAAACAAACCTCTTACAATTAGTAAATTAATTTACTTTTAGATGCACCGATTTGGACAAGCTGGAAATGAAATGGGACTCTTTGAAGCAACTACACATGAACCTAAAGTCATAATCCCCATTGCCAAATGTTGGCTCGAGTGGTAGAAGGTCCTCAAGCATTGGACCGTGGAGTAATGGAACTGTAATAGAACAGTTCCTCATAGAAAAGTGTAAAATTCTTCCCAGAAGAACAGAGGTTGTTACATTGAGGGATTAGCAACACATTCTCCTCCCTCAACATCCACAGCTGGAGTGCCCTTGAGTAAGGCATCTGAACCTTAACTGCTCCCCAGGGCTGTGGTTGGATGCTTGCTTCTCTGAATGCCCATGGATTTTTGGACTGTATGTAGAGACCCACACAGACATGAGGATTTGAACCCAGGACCCTGCGATCCTAGAGCTGTGTGGCGGTGATACTTCCTGCAGTGCCACTATACCTGGAATCATTGGGCGCAAGGCAGGAATGCACCCTGGAGGGGGCGCCAGTCCTTCACAGGGCAACACACACTCACACCTACAGACAGTCACACACTCACACCTATGGACACTTTTGAGTCACCAATCCACCTACCAACGTGTGTTTTTGGACTGTGGGAGGAAACCGGAGCACCCGGAGGAAACCCACGAGGACACGGAGAACACACCACACTCCTCACAGACAGTCACCCGGAGGAAACCCACGAGGACACAGGGAGAACACACCACACTCCTCACAGACAGTCACCCGGAGGAAACCCACGCAGACACAGGGAAAACACACCACACTCCTCACAGACAGTCACCCGGAGCGGGAATTGAACCCACAACCTCCAGGTCCCTGGAGCTGTGTGACTGCAACACTACCTGCTGCGCCACCAGTTTATTTAAAATTAGATGTAGAAATGTGAAAGAAATCACAATAAGAAGAAACACGCGCAAACAAGTCTGTGATTCCTGAGGTAAATCAAGGTTATTCTCTGCTTTAATTTGATCTAAGGAACCGGAGTGTGTTGTCTATATGACAATATGGAAAAGAAACTTCTTTTACAGCTAATCATTCTTTTTTACAGTTGGTGACCTCAGCTGTGGACAAGTCTCACGGCCTCCTCTTAGCACTGAGAGCTAGCACTGAAACACGCAATCTGCTCCATACTTCATTGGAGTAAACTTAGCATAATTGTTCAGCACGCTGCAGGGCTTCTTGTATTTACCTGGTGTTTTCAGAAGCGATGTTGTGACTTTAAAACTGGTCTTATGTGCCGTTGGTGCCTCAAGGTTGAGCTTACGTTCAGCTGTTTAAGAAAAAGAGGGCTGGGGTGTCTCCTGTGAAATCAGCAGAACTAAGTTAAACTGGCACCGTGGAAAATGTTCTCCAGCAGATTTGCATGTGTCTGGAGCACTTCTGGGGAAGGCGCTTCAAGGCAAAGTGGCAAAATAAAATTTTTCTACCCCCCCCCCACACTTCAGTGCTTCATTCCCTTTATTATGCAACACAGTTTTGCAGGGAATGTAGGATCCTGTCCTGTGATATAATAAACCAGGTGAATATTCTCCTGCAATAATTCAGTAAGCTAAATAATTAATTGAACATGATTAAATCATTCTTTAATTCATCTTCTGTACCTGCGTTATTCTGTTCAGGGTTGCTGTTGGTCCAGAGCCTACGTGGACACAATGGGCATATTGTAGGATCACAGCTCATGGGCAGGCGCCAGTCCAGCTCTGGGCACCACACATTCACCCAGTCACTCACACTACAACCTGTGGATAATTTGTCCCCATGTCCATGTGGGCTCCCTCTCACTGTTCAAAAATACATTGGTAGGTGGATGCCTGTGTGAAATGTTTCAAAGGTTTGAGTGTGCGAATGGCTGGGTCCATGTGTAGAAATGTCCACAGGTGTGATGATGTGAGATACTGGGTGAGTGTGTAAATGACTGGGTGAGTGATGTGAATTTATCCACTGGTGTGTGTGTCCGTGGGTGACTGAGTGAGTGTATAAAATTGTCTATAGGTGTGTGTGTCTGTGGGTGACTGGGTGAGAGTATGAAATTGTCCACTTGTGTGTGTGTGTGTGTATGTGTATAAAATTGTCTATAGGTGTGTGTGATGTGAGTGACTGGGTGAGTGTGTGAAATTGTCCACTGGTGTGAGTGACTGGGTGACAGTGTGAAATTGTCCACTTATGTGTGTGTGTGTGTTTGTGTGTGACTGAGTGAGTGTATAAAATTGTCTATAGGTGTGTGTGATGTGAGTGACTGGATGAGTGTGTAAAATTGTCCACTGGTGTGAGTGACTGGGTGAGTGTGTGGGTGACTGGGTGAGAGTGTGAAATTGTCTACAGGTGTTTGTGATGTGACTGACTGGGTGAGTGTGTGAAATTGTCTATTTCTGTGTGTGTATGAGTGACTGGGTGAGTGTGCGATGCACTGAGAGGACTGGCGCTCTGTTCAGGGTGTTTATTGCCTTGTGTCCA
Organism: Hoplias malabaricus; assembly: GCF_029633855.1. NCBI lineage: Eukaryota > Metazoa > Chordata > Actinopteri > Characiformes > Erythrinidae > Hoplias > Hoplias malabaricus. The sequence continues at coordinate 72,849,352 of NC_089802.1, read as the reverse complement.
GTGATTTTTGGGTAGGTTCTGGACCCACCATGGCCCTGAACTATATAAAGCCATTACAGAAGATGAAAGAATGAATGAGTGAAGGGATCCTTTTAGCACTATAGTATCGGTAGGGATTTGCAGATTTTTTTCCTTCCTGAGTGTGAACCGCCAGTGACATTACAGTCTAATGCCTGGCCTACTGTGCCCAGAGTGGGTTGTGTCACTGAGAAGAGAATGGTGCAGGGGAGTAACGGCTGGTAGCAGTCTAGTGCTAGATTATACATTACAGGCACCTCACCTCATGCGCACTTCACCCAGAGCATTCTGGGCCTGTTCCATTCTGTACCTCAGTGAAGGTGTACCTCTTTATTACTTATTCTCCTTTCTTTCCCCACAGTCTTTTCACCATCCATTCATCCCTCACTCCCTTCATCTACCTCCCTAGTTCTCTCTCATTAGTCGTGGGGCCCTGACGGCTGTTCATAAATCTTTTCTCTGGGAGAAGTGACAGAGTTGAGGATGAGGATGTCTTGAAGCGTTTTTGTTCTCACTCTCCCCATGCAAAGCAGCTATTAACCGGATACATGTCAGGTAAAAAAAACAACAAAAGAACCCCCCACAGTTGAAAAGTCTCATTTTAACAAGTGTGGATCCTAGGGGCGAGTTCTGTTGTCTCCTGTAGAGTGGTGGATGGATCAATACTGGCACTGATTGACACTTTTCTTTTTGGTGTTTGTATGTATTTTCCATCAATTGTTACTTATTGCAGGTGGCACGGTGGCGCAGCAGGTAGTGTCGCAGTCACACAGCTTCAGGGGCTTGGAGATTGTGGGTTCAATTCCGCTCCGGGTGACTGTCTGTGAGGAGAGAGGTGTGTTCTCCCTGTGTCTGCGTGGGTTTCCTCCGGGTGACTGTCTGTGAGGAGTTGGTGTGTTCTCCCTGTGTCCGCGTGGGTTTCCTCCGGGTGCTCCGGTTTCCTCACACAGTCCAAAAAAACACGTTGGTAGGTGGGTTGGAGACTCAAAAGTGTCCGTAGGTGTGAATGTGTGTGTGTTGCCCTGTGAAGGTCTGGCACACCCTCCAGGGTGTATTCCTGCCTTGTGCCCAATGACTCCAGGTAGGCTCAGGACCCACCATGACCCTGAACTGGATAAGTGGTTACAGATAATAAATGAATGAATGTTACTTATTGCACCTGAGAAAATGGAATTTAAAGCAGTAAGAATATATTTGCTCAAAAAAAGAAGAAAAAGAAAAACAGCTTTTGTTTTTATTAAAAATATATACATTTTATAGTAGCACCATGCCTAGTGTCTGCTGAGAAGGTAAATTATTAAAAAGAACTATAATCATCTTAGATGCCTAAAATGTCTGCACCGTACAGTAGGGCTCCACTGAAAGTCAGCAACCGTCACCATTATTGAACCTCTTAACACACTTGCATTAGAACACTAAGCACCCAGCAGATGGCTGAATTTTCTAGCACTGTGCTGAGTGATGGGACAGAGAGATTATGAGTTTTATTTCTGTGTTAATATGTTGCATATCCACCCTGCTTGTTTATGACAGCTGCAAGGCTCCTTGGAAAGAGTGCTATCACTTTAGCACAAATCTGCAGAGAGACATCCTGCCATTCTTCACTTTTCAGCTGTTCTTTGCTCGAGGGGTAACGCTCCTCCAGTTTCCATTTTAAATTTGCCCAAGGTGTTGCTCAGGACTCACGCTGGGTGACATACTCGGTTAGGTGATGGATTTCACTTGTATCTTCTTACAAATCTTTTGTGTGCCTTCCACTTTTGAGGACGGCTGTTGTGTATTGAATGCAGTATTTTATAAAGGAACCGGTGAAGGTTTTGGAGAAAAGGTGTCATGTGGTGGTGAGATTGAGGAGACGAGCAGCAGAATGTGAAGTAATGAGGAGCTAATGCCTGCTAGAACAGAGCTGCAATAAGGAAGCTAGAGATGAAAGTGTGAAAGACAGCAGTCTGGGAGAGAGATGGTCAAATTTCAGCAATCCTGCTGAGGTGAAAAAACGTTTTTAATGAGGGTGATGACGTATGACGTGAAGTTTTAATGTAAGGTTAAGGATGACACCCAGGGAGGGAGATAAATAACATCATCAGGTCAAAGGTAAGGGAGCTGGTCTTGAGCTGATTGAGAACCAGTGGTAATTAGTTCAGTTTTGTCACTGATTAAAATCAGTGTTTTGTGCTTCATTGATTTCCAAATTTCGGAGAGACGTTGATACTGTTTTTTTAACCGGTTCCATTCAGCATTCTTGGCACCTGGGTTCGGCAAACCGGCCTGCATTTCCCCCAGTTCTGATGGGATCCAGTGAGGGGTGTTGTGGGTTTTCCTGGTTCCAGCATTGCTGTGGCTGAATGGGTACCAGAGTCAAGGTTTATCCACTGTTATATATGATACACATGTAAACAATTCACTGTTTTGTTAGAGTATTCTTAAGTGTTTTGAAGCTGTCCTGCTGAGTTTGTAAAGAGTGAGAACAGTGGAGAAAAGCAGTCCACGAGTTGATCTCACCACAACCCCAGAAAAGCACAGACAGAGCATTTTCCTTTCGATTTTCCCTTCAAATCAGAAATATGCATAATGGGTCACTGAGGCCATCAATGATCAATATAACATGATGCAAATGACTCCACCCAGCTGCACGATAATGCTTTAATTGAGGCTCTGTGCTCTTTCTGGAGCTTCTTTAGCTCGACACCCACAGGTACCAACATGGTTTGTGTTGAAGAACTTCATATTCTTTGGTGCCAACTGGGAATGGACTTCAGAACCTGTTTATATTCTTGAAAATACTCCAAAAAATCCAAGTTAAATGGAACCAAAGTGGTGGAAAGGAGCTACGAGAGACAAAGGCTGATGTGCCTTTTTACTAGTAATATGGCTTTTCTAATATGTCATGAAAAATAAAACAGTCAACAGCCTTAAATGTCAACATGTCCTTGAACTAAACAGAACTTTTGAATAAAATCTCCCACAGAAAACTCAAAACAATCAGTCCAAGCTTGGTCAGGATGCTCATGGCACACAACAAAAAGCTTTTGTAATTAGGACTAATTTGCATATTGCGGCTTTTATTTTTAGCACTGCAATAATGTTTGCGAACTGTACATAGTGCAACCCGAGATAGAACAGCTGAGGAAACGAGACGATGCCATCCTGGAATTGCCTGTAATAACATCAAAGTTATTTCATGGCCAGGAAAAAGCTGATACATTTCACCACAATTTAGGAAAAGCTTCAAGCACCAGCTTCGAGTGTAACAGAAAATTTTCTCAGCAGTGTCGTCCAGGCGGAGGTAACACACTTACGTGTGTGTGGGGGAGGTGTGAGTGAGTGAGAGGGTGATGTGAGTGCTTTTGCCACAGGGGTGAACAAGTTTGGTGAGGACTAGCACCCTGTTGCCATGGTTACTACCTAAAACCCAGCCCTTATATATAATTTTTTTTTTCTTCTTTCCTTGTTTATTTCCTTCACCTTCCAAGACAGCGCACCAGGCTCTCACACTCACACCTGTGCATAATTTCATACACTCACCTAGTCAAACGTGTTTTTGGACTGTAGGAGGAAACCCACACCGACACAGGGAAAACACACCATGCTCTTGTGTGGCAGTGACGCTATGCTACTTTTTATTTATTTATTTTGTTTTACAAACACCAGTATCCAACAAAACAAAAGCAAACACACTCCACTAGCATCTAATGGTCATGTTTACAATTACCAAGTGGACTAGAAGTATCCCAGTAAACATTTAGCCGTTGATTCAAATAAGCCGTTGAAATAACGCAATGACTGCCGTCTAATCAACGTTCTCTTAAGGTTGAAAATGAAAGTTGAAAAGACATCCAAACACAGACATTGAAAAGACGACTATTAGACGTATTTTGGACGTCCATTTACGTTATTAATTGGTCCCGAAATAAATTACTTGTAAAAAAACGCATTTTGGATGTCCACTGACGTTATCGATTGGTCACCACTTAACTTATTTAGGTCGGATTTTGGACGTCCATCGACGTTTAAAATATGTCCTTGACGGACAGACTACTTTTAGACCTATTTTGAACGTCCAGGGACCTTCCTTGTTTACTGAGATCTCACGTCTCATCTGTGTGTACATTTACATTGAAAGTATATGGTTGACACTTAGACATATGGTTAGGGGTCTTGCCCAAGGAAACCTGCTGATGATGTCCCTATCCGAGCTGGTAATGCAATGCCAGTTTGCTCTGTGGAGGGTTAGTGATGTTACCCACTATGCTGTTGTCTCTTAAGGAAGTTTATGAGAATTTCCATTAGAACTCCAGAGCCATTCGATGAGCAGCCTTTGGGCATTAATAATTTCCCCTGGGCCATGCTGCAGAGAGGAACGCTTAAGGAAAGCCCACTGCTGCTTCCATGTGTACACTCACTTAGGCAATAAATGATAATAATGTTCAAATATAAACATTAAAGCATGCCCATGGTATCAGTGGGAACTGGAGGGTCTCTGAGCCTTTTAAACATATTAAGAGATATTTACAAGGCTGTGTGAAGCTCCTTGGGTGTCAGGAGAAACTCTTCAATGTCAAAACCCAAATCTCTCACTTCATTTCACTGGCATCATTCAGCCACGCACACATGGGACTGTGTTACTACACATCATCAACATTCTTTATGTGATGACTCTGTAATGACTTCCTCTCTCCTCTCACTCCAAGGACCCGCTGCTAGAGCCAGTCCATGAGAATGAGATGCAAATGGAATGTAGCCTACTTTCCACACACACACGAGAGAGAGAGAGAGAGAGAGAGAGAGAGAGTAAGAGCATGGAGGAAATTGTAGCAAAATGCTAGAAAGTGTGAGAATGGAGGATGAAATAGTAAAGAGAATGGCAGAGAGAGAGAAAGGGATAAAGAGATAAAGAAAGTGAAGTGAGATGGAGCAAGAAGGAAAAAGGGAGAGAGGAAAGAGCGGGATGTGAGTGAGTTAGAGAGAGAATAGAGGAGGAAAATAGGGAGAATGGTGAAAACTGGGGGGGTAGGAGAGGAGGGAGTGTAGGTAAAGAGTTAGACAGTGGAAGGAAGGAAAAGAGGAAAAAAGGCAGACATGGATAAATCTGAGAGAAGGAAATGGAGCATGGCGAAGAAAGAGAGGGGGAGGAAAGAGACAGGAGTAGTGAAGAGAACAGAGGGATGGAGGGATCATGGAGATAGAGAGAAAGTAAGGGAGGGGAGATTGAGCAGAGCAAGATAAGAGAGAAGTGGAAAAAAACAAGTGAAGTGGAAAGAGAGAAGTAGAAGAGAGAATAAGATGAGAAAATTAGAGCGAAATAAGAATGAGGAGAGGGGATGTGGATTGTGCTGTGGTTGGGTTATATTCAAATGAATATCCACTCTGTACCGGTCCCTCAGCTCTGTCTTCTTTAAAACACTTGGGTTTCAAAGTGTTCCAGATATGAAAACTTGCAGAGATCTAATTTATGTTGCTGTGCCTTGGTACAGCACACGGAGAAGGGCGTCCAAGAACATATCTCAAAAAACAGGCGTCCAAACAGAGCCTTTTGTACTTTAACATTTTCACAAAACTGCCCAGCACCCTAAACATAAATTGTCTTTTTATTAAAGTTCCCCCCAAAGGCCTGCTTTCTTCATAACTCAGCCATTTCAGATAAGTACGCTTGTCTTCCAGCAGAGCCACCACACTGTCGAGCGAGTGTGTGTCTTCAATGTTGTCAGTGTGTCGCCTCCTCAGAGTTACACAACTGCTGAAGCAGCACCAGCACTGAAACAACAAATCATGTCCAGCACAGCTGCCCACTGAGACTTCTAACAATAGCTAGGAGCCATATCTTTATACGCTAGGCCTCACATCTGTAACAGCCTTTGTTAAGGGCTGATATGCACTACATCACACAGATGTCTAAACATTTATGAACACCTTGCCTGAGTTATTTCTGCTGCTTTAAAAGTGGTGTTCAAGATTTTAATATAATACACATTTTATAAAATTCAGAGAAAGTCTCCTCACCGTTTGCTTGCTCTCTGCTCTGTTTGCACGCTGGTGTTTGTGTTTGTACACAGCCCTGGCCACAGACTCAGTCCAGAATGGCTCAGGAACTCTTACTGGAGGCGTTTGGATGGTGGAGAGACACGATTTGACATTGGACATTGAAAAGCATGAAAATTGAGGAGGATGTTGCACTATTCCTGCTCCATAGGTGGGTAATACTCGCTTGTTTTTGCTCTTAGAGTCACATTACTTAAGGAGGGGCTGACTCTAAATTGTAGAGGGCAAACTGCATGAAACGAAACAGACCGAAAGTGCCATAAAACTTAACAATTCGAGTTACAAATGAGTTTTGTGGTAATTCAAAGAGTGAATGAAAATTTACAGACAAGTTATTTTCAACTACATCTGGCTTCTTACTCAAACAAATGATGCAACACGTTACAACACTTAAGGTGGAATTGACTGGAAATTTTGGAGACCGCTTACTGTATTAAAGTTAACGAGGGTGACAAGACGTCCTCTTTTACCCGGACATGTCCTCTTTTTTAGACTTAAAAAAATGTCCGGGCGGAATTTCACAAACGTCCGGGATTTTGTTTTTCTACAGCTTACATAGAACTTCGAGAAGCTTCGTTCACAAACTAGTCCCGCCCTCCCCTACTCCGATTGGTTCGCTTGAGTGAGAAGGGGGGTGGTGAAGTAGCCTAAACATCTTCTGATTGGACGGTCTGACTGTAGAGCTACCGTTATTGGTCGATAACCTTCTCTGTAAACATTTAATTGGTCAGTCTGCACGTCAGTAGTCCTTGTTTATGTCAGGCAAAGCTCATGTATCTACCCTCATCTCGAGCAGCTATGCCGAAACGTAAATGTAAATTCTCGGGTGAATAAAAAAGAAATCCCCATGTTTTATGTAGTAAATAAAGGTGTAAAGGACCTAAAAGCACCCCCCCCCCCCCCCGAGCTCGAGTTACAAATGAGTTTCTATGGTAATTCAAACAGTGGTAAAAGTTTCAAGTTAAACTTTAACCACCAAAAAGCTACAGTCAGCTTCTTACTCAAACATACTGTTCCACCTTAAAAGATGCAGAGAAAGTGTATCTCCCAGTGGAGGAGAGGGTCTTTTAGATATCCTCCATGCAAGTGTATCTCAGAGTGGAATATTTTACATGCACTGACTGCTGTGAGTATCTCAGGGTTGATGGGTTAAGATACAATCACTTCTGCGAGTATTTCTGAGTGGGGTGTTTTAGATAGATTCACTTCACATCTTCAAGAGGAGGGTTTTGGATCTTTTTCCAGGCTTCGGAATGGCGTCACTTTGCGGTCGTCTCCCTGTCGCCATGCTCAGTCTGGCACGGTGGGCTTTACTTCTCTTCAAAGCTCCACACTGCGCTAATCCAATCAGAGCACATTTTAATGTGATTGAGGGCTTGGCTGCTCATACACACAGGACACGGCTGATTGTGTCGCCATGGCGCATTTATGAGATAATCTGCAGTGGTTCCCTACCAGGTGCAGGATCTGCAGGCCTCAGGAAGAGCGCTCACTTGTGGGCCTGGGAAATAGGACTTTTAGAAATTAAACAGACATTAACTTCAATTAGCTTTTGTTCCAGCGCCTACAGTACGTGACATGCTTGCGTGTGGCCTAGTTCAAATAACAAGATTAAAATGATGTGTGTGTACACGTGAATGTGTGTATATGGTATGCTAACTCTTGCGTGCATGTCACTCCTCGCTAACGCACAGTTTCATCTCCAGAAATGGAGCATATGATGGTTCCATGACTTCAAAGGCTTATGAAATGATACCCCCCCCCCCCCCCACACACACACAGAGAGAATATGACATATAATTTTTTCTTCATTTAAAAGCGTATTTTAAATAGTGTTGTTAATAGTTGGGATGCTGCACTGACCTGTAATAGTGAGAATAGGGTTTCCCTTGTTGCTACTCTGGTCTTCGCACTGCAGAAACTGCACTATGTAACTTTTGTGCTCTCCCTGTGACTGTGTGGGTGTCCTCCTGGTGCTTTACTTTCCTCCCTCAGTCTAAAAACACAGGCTGGCAGGGGATTGGCCATTCAAAAGTGTCCATGTGTGTGTGAGTGTAAGTGTGTGATACCCTGTGATAGACTACTGCCATGTTACCAGGTAGGCTCTGGACCCACTGCGAAAATGAACAGGATAAAGCTTACAGATTATTGTGTGATTGTATTTGAAATTTTAATAATGTTTATGTACAACATTAAACTCATTTCAACCCCCCAGAGAAAGATAATACATAGAAGTTATGAGATACACTTTGGGCATAAAATATTGTTTTGTATAATTCATTCATGGTGGAGTGATCAAAGCAGGCCGTTCTAAGTGGATTCATCACTAATTTATCAGCAGACGTGTGGGTTCACTGGTGGTTTGAGTAGTAAATATAAAGGCAATGTTTGAACTGCAGACAGTGATTTTTGGTTCCACTGAAAATAAACCTGAGATGGCAGTGAAGGATACATCTACACTGCCTTTAAAATGCGACAAAAGAGGAGTATCATCTGGTAGCAGTTTATACAAACATGACTTGGCCTCCTGCTCCCTCAGGAGACAGCACCGATGACGTTTCAGACACAACCACGTGACTTTTTTTTTTTTTTTGTAGCCTACGTTTATTTCTGAGTCTTAATTTCACTTAAGTGCATGTTCACTTGACTTTGGCTTTAGTCCACCCGTGTGAGTGGAGTGTTAAGACTTTTGCTCCGCTACTTGAGGCGAAATGGGCTGCATTTTGTAGCGGCGCGCGTTCCCAGAGCTCCTGAGGAAATCAAACGGAGTTCCGCGCGCTCGCAGTGGTAAACACCGAGGCAGCCGCGTGCTCGTGTCTGTGCGCTCGCTCCCAGGTGAGCAATTACAGCACAGCCAGCGGCCACAGTACACACACACACACACACACTTCCACCCCCGGACTCCCAAGCGCGTGCTGGTTCTAGACTTGTCTGTCACCGTCGACATGTCGACAGAATCAGGTGAAGGAGGTGACAGAGAAGGGTCTATTTCTGCCGTTCCCTGTTGTGTATCGGCCTCCCTCGGCTATGGCTCTTCCCTCACTGGCCCTCCCCCTTCCTCTCGTCACTCTGGACTAGTGAATCCTCTAATGGTTCAGATGTTCAGAAGCTACTGTGTCTGAAGTGTAAATAATAATAATAAAAAGTGCTGGAACTACAGTTTCTGGCGTTTTTATCAAGGCGAGCACTGTCAAGAGACGACCACAGTTACTTTCATGTAGTAGGCTAGTGGCTAACAAAATGTGAACAAAACAAGAGAACGCTACATTGCTGGAACAAGAAACTGAAAATTCAGGGCCAGTTTTCAGCATTTTAAAATTTTAAAATAAAAGTCCCCCAATACTTTGAAAGATGTTTAGGTGTAATGCCTTTATTCAGTGCTCATAAATCATTTGATACGCAAAAAATATCCAATCGCCACTCACCTGCTGCTTGAAAGCCCTGCAATTGGACACTTACATTTATGATGTAATAAACTGTAGCTGCTTCAATTTGCCAATGTGAGGCTGTCTTTGGAACGCAGCAGCTTCAAAGCGTAAATGGTGCTAAATAATTATTTTCCACATGTAGGCTAAATGTTCTAGCAAACGATTCACCACACTGGGATGTAAACAAAGCAAACACTGGAGCAAGTCTTTAATTGTTAGCACTGGAGACTACTGAGCTATTAGATCTAATATCAAAACCATCATAGGTCACCTGATATTCCAGTATTTATGTGGATTCATTTAAAAAAAAAATGTTTCATGGTATGTTTCCTTAAAGCTCCCTCACAGATTGTTATTACATTGTAAATGGAGGTAACATTTTGACTTAAATTATTTCCCTCTGATCCCGTATGGACAGACAACTTTTATGACACATTCAGCGACCAATTTAAATAGGGAAATCAAAAATTAATATTGTCAGAATAGCAGTTAGGGGCGGCACAGTGGCGCAGCAGGTAGGTGTCGCAGTCACACAGCTCCAGGGACCTGGAGGTTGTGGGTTCGATTCCTGCTCCGGGTGACTGTCTGTGAGGAGTTGGTGTGTTCTCCCCGTATCCGCATGGGTTTCCTCCGGGTGCTCCGGTTTCCTCCCACAGTCCAAAAACACACGTTGCAGGTGGATTGGTGACTCAAAAATGTCCGTAGGTGTGAGTGTGTGAGTGAATATGTGTGTGTGTGTGTGTCTGTGTTGCCCTGTGAAGGACTGGCGCCCCCTCCAGGGTGTATTCCCGCCTTGCGCCCAATGATTCCAGGTAGGCTCTGGACCCACTGTGACCCTGAACTGGATAAGGGTTACAGATAATGAATGAATGAAAAAGAATAGCAGTTATAATATATACATAATATATCTATAGCCTAGATGAAGTACATAGTTGTAATCTGATGAGAGAGGTGTTGGTTTGTGGATGTGGCTATTGTGTTAGATTGTTTATTACTTTGTTGCCATTACATTTTACAATTTGTAATTTCATTCTTTACTCTCAGCCAAATCTTCCAACACTGCATCTGCCTACGTCTGTAAAAGAGTTCAAATGAATAAGTTGCTCTGGCTAATGCCATAAATATAAATGACTTTTTTGTGTGGATAACTGTGGATATACCATTTTCACAGGGTTTAAACAGTATTAGAAGCTTATGTGAAATGCCATCACACAAGAAAATCATGCTACGTCAACAAGGAGAACACAGAGGTGGATACAGACCCACTTCAAGCTCCCTTCTGTTTCTGTTTCTGTTTCTAGTTTTTGTTTTCCTCTGTTCAACTTCTAACACTGACAATGCAGTACATCAACAGCACCATCAGAGACTCTCTCTCTCTCTCTCTCTCTCTCTCTCTCTCTCTCTCTCTCTCTCATTTCTTGTCTCTTACCCATCAACACTCATTTTTCCTCTCCCTTATTTTTTTCTTCATCTAGAGAGAGGTGCACAATTGCGAAAAGTCATTTTCCCCCTGTTTTATTAAAAGTAGAAAGCAGAAAATAATTTTTAGACAAGATTAAATATTGATTCATCACATGTATTAATAATACATTTGTAATATCTTGTGATGACAGAACTCATAGGTGAAAAATGGTTGAATTACTCAGATTATTTAAGCTCTTTCAGGCCAAGGAATGCCACATGTTCACCGTCTAACCATCTTTCTAAAGGGTTTAAACATGTATGTCAGCTTATATGATATCACAAATGATCACATGAGCTGAAAGCAGTGTTTGGTTTTGGAGATGTGTTCAGGGATGACCCATACTATCTCATTTTCTATTTTTTTTTTTTAATTTACCAAGGCTTCGGAGACGGAGATTAGAGCTTAAAGAAGAATGAAGGAATGATAAAAATAGCTTCAGAGCCTCTATAAATATGAGGATGGGGAAACGTGTGTGTGTGTGTGTGTGTGAGAGAGAGAGAGGGCACATGTAAGTATGTGTGTGCCAGTGGAACGGCGTGCGGGTGTCTTTGTCTCGGTTGAACAGTGCCTGAGGGAAAACTCTAAGGCAAGTGTTTCTGGAGAGAGCTCAAACAATCTGCCTTCAGTCATGGATTGTGGAGAATGAGAGAAGTGGGGAGGGAGGGAGGGAAGAAGGAGGAGGAAGAGAGGAGAAATTAACAGAGGAAGAAGTAGTGAGCGAGGGAGGGTGTGTGGGAGAGGGATGGGGAGATGGAGGAGAGGTAGTGGGAGGGAGGCGCAGAGAGAGAGAGAGAGAGAACAGAGAGAAGCGAGAAGTGGATTCTGCAGTGAGTTTACGTTACTGTTGCACTCTGCATTTTTTTCCAGTTTTGGAGCGGTGAGTTTATTGCTGTGTGGAAAACACCAAAAATGACTTGAGAAAAGCTCTTGAATGCACTGGAACGTCACTAAACAGAAGGTCAGTTGGATGTTCTTTTACCTTTATTAGTTGCTGATGGACAGATTTCCCTGTTTTTTTGCTATTAAACAAAAGTCAATGCTTTGAATACGTTTGAAATTTGAAGGTCCTTGGGATGCTCAATAATTATAGCATCAGCAGATAATTGCTTAAAAATTAACATTAAATGATTGCATAAACTTTATTTTATATTATTTGCAATCTATTAAATTAAGTGATTTATTTTTCTGTCCTGCCACCCAGGTAGATGCTTATGTATTGGTGTTAATATCGTGCCCTAATTCCCTAATTCTATTAATGCACCATTAGAAAGCCATTTTCGTATATAATTTACTGTTAGGAAGGTCAGAGTTCTTTAATAATTCATAATTGCTTAATGTTAACTTACGCAGAGAGTTGTGCAAAGATGAGCACAGACAATACTTCATGGCTGTGACTTATTTAATCATTTAATCATCAATTGTTTTCAATCATAAAAGCAAGACAATTATATGTCAAATGAATGTACGCAGTCATCAGTCAGTTTTTCTGAGAACACAAGCAGTTTCTTTGTTTGACTTGCAAATTATCTTCTATTTTTATATGTTTCCTCTTTTCTCAGTAGCAGCTACACTGGAGAGAAACTGGACACACAAAATACACCTGTGGATTGTTATTTTTATTTTTTTACGGATCTGACGTGAGAATGGAATATGTTTTTTTTTCTTGTATCTCAGGTATTAAAATGAATTACTTCTGACCTGCTGGGGACCGTTTGTGGTGCTCTACCAAGTCCTGCAAGGTTGCCACGGGTCTAGTTTCTCAACACCGACCTCTGTTTCTCTCTGTAATGTCCTTTGACCTTGCTGTCCTTGTATCAGCTCTCCTCTGATATATCTACTGAAACATATGAATGATACACTGTAAAAAAATTCTTGTAAATTTTACAGTAAAATAGTGGCAGCAGGCACACTATTCCCAGGCAACAGAGTTCCCAGGCATTTACCGTATTTTTACAGCAACACTACTATATTTCAAATTTACAGCATATTACTGTAATTGAATAATACAATAATTTACTGTAAATACTGTGATTTACAGTGAAATACTGTAGCAGACTCGCTGTAAATTTACAGCAATCTTTACAGTGTATTTAATTACATATTTTGGCAGGAAATTAAATGAATAATGGTCTCTAACTTTTGCACTGTCCTGTGTGTATATAGTGTGTGTGTGTGTTTGTGTGTGTGTGTGCGCGTATTGTTTTCTTGCTTTGTACCAGGACAGCTGCAGATGTGTGAAGTGAAATCACCTAAGGCTTTTAGCTTGTCCTAATGAATACATTTATCCTTATCCTTCTTTCTCTCTGCTTATCTCTCTCTCACACTCACACACAATCTATCTCTATCATCTCCCCGTTCAATCTACAGCCCTTTCACTACTGACAATTGTACGTACCTGCCGTCCATGCTCCTTTGACAAGCACTTCCTCCTGTAAAAACGACACATTGTAAATACATATCATATTTACCATAAATTCTATTTGAAGTACTGTCAAATAACAAATAACAGCATATCGATTATATTACAGAGGTGTGCTTCTTCAAACATCATCTGATGTGAATATTCTACAGAGAAGAGTTACTCAACAAACGACCGGATGCGTCTGAGCTGGATTTTGTTATCTCACTTCTGTGTACAGTGCTATGGTGTGTTGCCCCTGGACTGTGGACTGGCTAATCCCGTTAGCGCTGGACGGCCATGTCTGATGAGGGAGAACGAGTGAGGACTGCTGGTATGACGTGTTTAAACAGGAGTTCTGTAGAATTAAGGTCATCATCCTTTTCAGATACTGACTCCTGTCCTGTTCTAGCAAATGGCTCCATGTACAACTCCAGCGAGGATGGAAATGCCAGCGCCGGCTCCATGCCTAAGAACTGGGTTGCGCTCCTGATCGTGCTGGCCATCATCGTCACGGTTACAGGAAATATCCTGGTCATCATGGCTGTGAGTCTGGAGAGAAAACTTCAGAATGCCACCAACTACTTCCTGATGTCACTGGCCATCACGGACATGCTCCTGGGCCTGCTGGTCATGCCTGTTGCCATGGTGACGATACTTTATGGTGAGTAGTGAAAGTAATTTTGGGATCAATAGGAGGGGAAAGTTTTTCTGAATGCCAATGTTTGGGTGACTACTTACCAAAGTAGAGTTGATATGCAATGTTTAGTTTCTAAATAGTGACTCTAATCTTTACTTTAATTGGATTATTAACTTATTTTAGCAGACTTAGTTTTGCAGACTTTTCACCCAATCATAAGCTGAACTCCCAATGTGATCAAAACTGGAAAGTTAAAGATAAGCACATGCTTTCTCTGATCCACCTGATCCTCCTTTCACACTGCCACCAATGGAACTTCACACAATGGCACAACTAGTAGAAGGAGAGTGAAGACTCCCCAGGATTGTCTCATCGTCATGTGATGAAGAGAGGGAGGGTGCTGTTCCACGCACCCAAAGAGTGAGGCCAATTGTGTCTTCAAGGACCTCTGGCCTTGGATGGCTGAGGCATCACCAAGAATCAAACAAGCGATTTCCAAACTACTAGAGAACCCCTCGTGACTTTATTAGGGTCATGCAGATTGGTGAAATGTAGTTAACAGAATTTCACAGCATCAGTGAACGAATCCAGCAGCCATTTTACACAACTTGGCGGACTCTGACTCCCTCCCATGTTTATGAAGGCAGGCGTATGAGCCTGTGTGTGTATGCCTTACTGAGGTGTGTGCAAGTGAATGGGAGTTGAAATTCGTCTTAAAGGGCTGACCAGGGTAGTGGACTTCACAACATTTTGATCATGTTTAAATAGTGTAATAAATCATACTGTCATTAAATCTTATTGAGTAGTCTGAGTGAACTTAATGAAAACCTGGATGTGGTTTGGATTTTTCTTTTAAGATAAAAGTGTGACTAATAACTACTCTTTATCCCAGCAGTAAACTACAGAATTAAGAATTAGATGCCAAAAAATCTTGGATGTTTGACATACAGTGGCTTGCAAAAGTATTCATACATGCACTCCACAAATGAAAGAGTGGCAAGAAAAAAAAACACGGTTGAAAGAAAGATATAAGAAGTGCCGTTTGCTGTTTGCCACAAGCCATATAGGGGGCACAGCAAACATGTGGAAGAAGGTGTGATATGTGTGGCAGAATAGTAATACTGCTCATCACCCTGAACACACCATCCCCACTGTAAAACATGGTGGTGGCAGCATCATGCTGTGGGGATTATTTTCTTCAGCAGGGACAGGGAAGCTGGTCAGAGTTGATGGGAAGATGTATGGAGCTAAATACAGGGCAATCCTGGAAAAAAACCTGTTGGAGGCTGCAAAAGACTTGAGACTGGGAAGGAGATTCACCTTCTGGCAAGACAATGACCCTAAGCATACAGCCAAAGCTACAGTGGAATGGTTTAGATCAAAGAATGTGTTCATGTGTTAAAAAGGCCCAGTCAAAGTCCTGACCTAAATCCCATTGAGCATCTGTGGCAAGACATGAAAACCACTGTTCACAGACGCTCTCCATCCAACCTGGCAGAGCTTGAGCTATTTTGCAAAGGGGCCTGGAGGTTGTGGGTTCGATTCCCACTCCGAGTGACTGTCTGTGAGGAGTTGGTGTGTTCTCCCTGTGTCTGCGTGGGTTTCCTCCGGGTGCTCTGGTTTTCTCCCACAGTCCAAAAACACACGTTGGTAGGTGGATTGGCGACTCAAGTAAGTGTGAATGTGTGAGTGTGTGTCTGTGTTGCCCTGTGAAGGACTGGCGCCCCCTCCAGGGTGTATTCCTGCCTTCACCCAATGATTCCAGGTAGGCTCTAGACCCACCGCGACCCTGAACTGGATAAGCGCTTACAGATAATGAATGAATGAATGAAATAATGGGCAAAAATCTCATACCCTAAAAGACTTGCAGCTGTAATTGCAGCAAAAGGTGGCCCTACAAAGTATTGATATGGGGGGGGGGGCTGAATACTTTTGCACACCACCCTTTAAACATTTTTGAAAACCATGTATTATTTTCGTTCCACTTCACAATTATTGGCTACATTGTGTTGGTCTATCACTTAAAGTCTCAATACTTTTAAGTTGTGGTTGTAAGGTGAAAAAATGTGAAAAAGTTCAAGGGGTATGAATACTTTTGCAAGCCACTGTATGAGACAGGTAGAAAATTGCATGTTTTTTCAAAGAATCACTCTTTTAAAACTCTGGACCAATGTTGGTTTTGTATACTCGCTTAGTGAAATGTATGTGTGTGTTTGTAGGTGATAATGAGACATAAAAAGGGTGTCTTGAGAGGAACCTGCTGAATAAAGATGCCACATGATGTTCAAACAGCATCAGATTTCAACACATTTTCAGGCCTAATTAACTTAAATACGCAGATTCTTAACTTCAATGACAAGAAAAAAAAGTTCATTTCCAACTTAATTTTTCTTAAAAACATCACAGTTATACTTAACATAATCACTGATGTCCTAGTTTTTTGGCCTACCAAATATAGAAATAATGTCAGCCATCTGTAGTTGTTAGACAATACCAGCAGACGTCTGTTTATTTAAGGAGGAATCAACATTCGAGGAAGAAAAAGAAAGAGGTTCTACTTCAGATGGCCCAGAGTGCCCTGGAATGTGTTTATGTGAGCGTGAGTGTGAGTTGCAACCGTCTTACTGTGAAATGGGATGTGTGATCTAGTTGGAAGACCCTTAAAGGTGTTCCACCTGAAAGAACATGAGAAAAATCCTCATGTAACTATGCTGTATTCTCTGTAGGAATTGGTGATAGGATACAATTGATGTCCTTCATGAACGGATTACAAGAAATACAAAGAATAATACCCCTGTACTGATAACAATGCCAGATGATATTTTGCAGGTAAATTGATCATCTTTGAGAGAAGGGCAGTGAAAATGGATAAAATGGTAAATGATATCATGGCTGCCTCGACTCAACCACTGTCCACTTTAAATGGGCCATATGTCAGGTTTGTTGTAACCAAAGTCAAGCCTGGCTCATGTAATCTGGCCCACGTCTGCCCCCACACAACACTTGCCAGTGCTTTAACTCTTCATCTCTAAAGTGGCACAGATTAGGCCCAAACTTGGGCTGCTGTTTGGGAAGAACCTAGGAGAGAGTCAGTTTGGAAAATAACATTTTCCTTTCCTGCTCTTGTATTTGTTGCCGTAATTCATCCTCACCACTTGCCAGCTCTGCCATGACATTCCTAACAAAATAAATGTTAAATGTGTTTTAACTCAATGATAATTCTAAATTTCTATTTATGCTCTAATCCTTCAAAAGTAGGTCAACAACATTAGCAGCATCAAGCTGTTTGGAGATATCTAGGAGATAGAACAGATAAAATAAATATGCAAGCAAATGCTATCCTTTTAGAGGTTTGTGTACACTAATGTCTATAGAAAAGCATGATATTAATTGTGCTGCACCGGAGCTGCTGCACATGAGTTTAGAGTTATCATACTCTGTGCCTGATATCTTTTAGAGAGATAGAACCTGCCCCCTCAGCATTACCCCTGAGATAGGAAACAACTATATAGTTGATGTAAATAAAATTAAGTGCAGAATGTTTGCAAATTTTGAATGAACATGACTTTTGATACATTCTGTCCATTTCAACGTCTGTGTAAAAATAAATATGTATTATTTAGAAAATGCCTTCTAGTTTGCACTATATAATGCACAAAGTTCAGAAAGAAACAGGACAAGAAAATGTCAGTCTCCCCATCCCTAGTTTTCACCAGTGCAGATGTGATATCTGAGCGTGAGGAATAATGATGCAATCCGTGTGATGAGTGGCTGGTGTGTTTGGGAGCATAATGAGTGTTTTTTGGCCGCACGGAGTGGCTGGAATGAGCCTGGCTATGTTCTCATGGGGGCAGAGTAATCCCTCCCCATCCTCACTCCATGTCTTTGATGTTGGGTTAATTAAGCTGTAATGATGCTCCTCTGTACTCCGTGAGCATGAGGAAGAAAAATAACACTGACACTTCTGGTTTGATGATCTGAAACATTTGGGCCTGTGGATTAAAAAAGGGCACTTCCAGAGAAACTGTGGAAACCGTGCTGAATGTTATTGGCATGATGAGAGATGGGCTGAAGTGACCTACTGACAGATTTGCCTTAACGGCTGCGATGAATAATTCATTCCCTGTCGCGCCCGTTTTCATGGAAAGAACGGTTGCGGCCCTTGATCCAGAATAGATAAGAGATATTAAACATGGCCAGATGGTTCACGACATGGTCAAGCGGTCACGCTCCAGAGTCACGATACAATGGAGCCAAAAAACCAAAAAGCACGTTAGACTGTCCATCACTATGCACATCCTTAGCTTCTTGGCTCTCTTGATATCTTAGCTCAGTTGACTCTTCTCTGACATTCAACTATCAATGTAGGTGTTATGTGAGTACTTGCTCACCACAAAGTTTCCATATTTGCATTAAACATGTGCACACTCACAGTCCAATCTATTAGACATATATACCTCCTTGGTCCACCTTGTAGATATAAAGTCACAGTTGCTGCACAGTTTGCGTTGGTCGTCGTCTAATCCTTCGTCAGTGGACTCTGAACTCACAGGACACTGTTGGTTGTTGGACTATTCTTAGTCCGTCAATGACACTAAGGTGTTTAAAACTGAAAAAAAAAAAAACACTGCTGTATCTGATCCCGCCCGTACCAGCACAGCACACACACATCACCACATCAGTGTCAGTGCAGCACTGAGAATAATCTACCATCCAAATAATACCCGCTCTGTCCTGTGGTCGTCCTGACCACTGAAGAAGAGGCTGAAATTGGGGAGGAACAGATGGACAAATATACAGTGTGGGCCATGTATATGGATACACCTTAATAAAATGGGAATGGTTGGTGATATTAACTTCCTGTTTGTGGCACATTAGTATATGGGAGAGGGGAAACTTTTCAAGATGGGTGGTGACCCATCTTGAAAAGTTTCCCCTCTCCCATATACTAATGTGCCACAAACAGGAAGTTAATATCACCAACCATTCCCATTTTATTAAGGTGTATCCACATAAATGCCCCACCCTGTACATATTGTGTAATGCTGTAAATACCTTTTAGTGTAATTAAGAGATGGTAAAAGTTAGTGCTCTATCATTACATCATCCTCATTAGCATGAGTGCCTCATTTAAAATTCATTAATGCTAATGTGTTTGAGCCAATCAGATATGTTGTATGCTACAGTGGGTCCGAAGGGCTCATCTGGTGCCAGGCCAGTATTTCAGATTACATAATTACATGTCATAGCTTTGATGTCTTCCCTGTTATTTAAAGCGTGGGCTCAAGATGCACAGTGACCCTGACCAGGACAAAGCGGCTACTTAAATGGAATGAATGAATCAATGGATGATACAGAAACTCCAAGTACATAAAGTTTAGTTTGTGGACGTGTGCAAGACAGGCGACCGCTTTAAATGTTGTTTTAGATGATGGTGAAAGTCTTGGTACTTATCATATCTTGTGTGGTTTTTAGAAGCTGTAATTATTACTATAATCCTGCTTTGGGAAACTGTTTTATTTGCTTTTTATTTACTTTTTATTTGCCTTTACCAATGGCCTACCTTTATCTTCTCATAATACCTTCTATGAAACACATTGCATGTTCTTAATTGCCAGAAAGTGTGATGGGTTGTCTCTGATATTAGTCAGTATTGTAACATTCACACAACCCTACATCAGCATGAGCTATTTTGGGCCTTTGTTGGGCAGCAAGGTCATTCTTAGGTAGCACTGGCCGACTGCATGTTTCATTAAAAAGTGAGTTAATCAGGTCTCCCAAGTGTTGTAACTGTACAAGACTTTGCTGTATTCTCTGGAGAATGTGCGTTTGAATCGTGCTGCTGCCAGGGGCCCAAGACAATATATTAGGTCTTGTTTAATTGGATGTAGTGCTGTGCAGTGTTGCTTGAAATGTTGAAAAAAAATCACTCTATTGTTTTTAATGGCCTTTTTATGTGGCCTTGCCTGGTGCAATTTGTTCTAATTTAAAATCTCAGACAAATGAAACATACAGTAGATTGGGAGCACATCTTTAGGTGCACTTTAAGAGAAAATAGTTCTATATGGGTACTTCAGCTGGTGGCCCAAGGGTTATAAATCCCCTGCTTTGAGCTCTGTAGCAGCAGAGTGATGGAGCACCATTTCATTACCTTTGGGAATGAGTATGTCTGCAAATGTTTAGCCATATAGTGTGTATTAAAGCATTGTTTCTCTGTCTAAAGCTGTGGAAGTTGTGCCTTCACTGGGTTCCACCCCAGTGACAATACTCTGTTTTGAGAGCGCATGGCCATTTTTTATTCACTTTATACTCTACAGTCCAGCCTCTTTGTCCACACAATGACGAGATTTGATCCCTTTATCAGCGATGTAATGGTTTATAATAGAGAGACAGAATAATTGAATTCATAAGGAAATCTAAACACGTTTAGGAATGCTCTGAGCTAAGCCTGGTGTGCTGAAGAGAGTTTGATATACCCATGGATCCCTCCATTGTGCATCTTCCACAATGGTACTGAAAGCCTGCAGTGAGCTCAAGAGCTGTCCTCTAATTTCAAGTCTTCCCCAACAGTCTTCACACCCAGTCTCTCCGGATGCATAATCTTCCAAACTTCAAAGCCAGAAAGAGACAGAGTTGGAGTTGGGATCTCTCTGCTTCCCCCTCCCCAGATGCTTCCTCTTTTTATTCAGCAGCACAGAGTGCTAATCCTCGTTAGACTTTTGTGCTTGTTTTGTCAGCGAGGAAAACCTACCCCAATCTCAGATGATGAATCATCTCCAGGGGTATAGCAGAGAAGACAGCACTTGTTTTAGATCCACAGGCCATGGGCTTGCGTGATGTAATGCGTTCAGACAAAATGGAAGCAAGCCTCAGCGAGTTTTGGGCATTTTAGTGCTCTGTTTCCACTATTTCAAGACTTAACTGTAAAAAGGTTAAAGCCCGGTCAGTTTCCTCTGGTGATTTTTACAGACATTGATTTGCTCTGGGTGTAAAAGGAGCTTAAAAAGGAATTTGGCCCAAGTGTAGTGTCTTTATCTGCCTTAATTATCTGTTACTGATATCATGACAGACATTACGGGGAAACCCTTTCAATTTTCCAAGATAAAGCAAGCTGGGAATACATTTTCACACCAAGAGGGGTGACTGACAAGTGACGACAGGTCATTATAAGAGAAAAGCACTTTAAAATGGGCAAGGAAGATTTGACAACTAAATAATATCATCTATAAAAAGCAGATTAGCCTGAATGCACTGGCACAGAAACAGGAACAAATAAGTGTGAGCGGTCACATGGCCATAATGGAGATACATGTTAACAGATGCCATGTGATGCTTTCATTATCCTGAAAAAAAAGTTTAGTTTAATTACAAATTCTTATCCTATTTCCATGGGGAATTACTTGACATTTCTACTGCATCCACATTCAAATATGTGGTAACTTGTGCTGTTTGCAAGATTATTGCAAGAGTTTCTTTCCAGAATGCTAATGCTAACATTTCAATATCAGCGTCAAAGTCAAATTTATATTTGTGATATTTTTCTTAATGTTTTGGAGCACAAAATGTATGCCTTTGTTATAATTATTCCAAATTTACCAACGCTTGCTGGACAAAAAGAAATATGGGCATTTCTAACAGGTTAAATGTAAAGAACCTGCCCCATAGGCCCTTAGGTACACTGCTCTTGCCAGGAATATGGTCCCACAATTTTTCTTTACATCTGCTTTTGTAGATTACAAATGGCCCTTCCCACCTGCTCTGTGTCCTATCTGGATCTACTTGGACGTGCTGTTTTCCACAGCTTCCATCATGCACCTGTGTGCCATCTCTCTGGATCGCTACATCGCCATCCGCAATCCCATCCAACACAGCCGCAGCAACTCCCGTGCTCGAGCCAGGGTCAAAATCACCGCAGCCTGGACAATCTCTGTAGGTAAGAACTGACTTACAGAGCCATTCAAACTTGGAGATACGTGATTAAATGCATAGTTATTTTATGTTGTATGGATATATGCTTAAACTCAACCTAGATACAGTTTTGAATCTGATCCTGAATTTTCTCTACAGGGATCTCTATGCCAGTTCCTGTCCTCGGCCTCCAAGATTGGAACAACGTGTTCGATAAAAACAGCTGCCAGCTGACAGACAAGTGGTTTGTCTTAATTGGCTCCTTTGTGGCTTTCTTCATCCCCCTTCTCATCATGGTGGTCACATACTTCCTTACTATCAGGGCGCTGCAGAGCCAGGCAACCATGTGTTTGGATCAGCTTATGGCGCGTCCAAAGTGGTTGTCTATGCTGGAGCTGCTGCCCAGAGGCTCGTTGTCCTCTGAGCGCTTGTTTGGCCGAGGGTCACTCTGTCCTGATTCCATTGTTGGAACCTCCAGACCGTTTGGCCGGCGTACCATGCAGTCCATCAACAATGAGCGAAAGGCCTCCAAGGTCCTGGGTGTGGTATTCTTCCTCTTCGTCATCATGTGGTGCCCGTTCTTCATCACCAACGTTGTGGGTGTGGTTTGTGACTCAGAACTCATGGAAAGGCTACTGAACATCTTTGTGTGGGTGGGCTACCTCTCGTCCGCTGTGAACCCACTGGTCTACACACTTTTCAACAAGACATACAGAGCCGCATTCGCCCGTTACATGCGCTGCCGCTACCGTGAGAAGAGGAGGCCTTTGCAGGTAATCCTGGTCAACACCATCCCTCCAATGGCCTATAATTCTTCCAAGCTCCCCTTGCAGGGAAATGTCTCTTTGAGACAGTCCACAGAGGGAAGTGGGTCGGGAGACTCCCCCAACCAGACGGAGACGTACGATTCAGAAAGAAGATGTGAAAAGAATGAGAACGTGAGCCATGTGTGAAACTGGAATGGTCATTCACTCTGTAGTCAGTTAGAAGGCCAGTAGGCCTAGCAGCAGTTCTACACATGTAGTTTTAGAGCACGCTGTCATTTTTGGCATGTGGCCTATAGCAGTCAGGGTTCAGAAAACCTGCATCTATCAATCAACCACTTAAGCCAGCCTAGCTTTAAATCATGACAGAAAATGGTCAAATAATGCTGTTTTGGCAACTGAAATAATCTCAAATCTAATCAATATATTTTGGTGATCAAGGATTTTTTGTTTTTTATTTGGAAAAAAGCAAAATCATCTACCAATTGGATTGCCGACTCAAAAGTGCTCGTAGGTGTGAGTGAATGTGTATGTGTGTGTCGCCCTGTGAAGGATTGGTGCCCCCTCCGTGGTGTGTTCCTGCCTTGCGCCCAATGATTCCGGGTAGGCTCCGGGTAGGGTATATATATATTTTTTATATATTTTTTTATTTATTTATTGTGTTCATTATGAACATGGATGAAATCCTTAATCATAAATCACATAATGCTCTGAAACTGCAGGTCTAGAATTGTTTGCTAGGTCTCCGGATGGATATCCCTTCATTTTCCATATTAAAATGACAACAATCCATTCTACCTTAAGTAATTACAGAAAATAAGTGCCATGGATTTCCCATGACTCAGAATGAAAGGATGTGCCATTGCTCACATTTTTCAAATGGATCCAACCCCAGAGACAGTACTTGAAGAAAGCTGACATTGCAGGACTTCGCAGCAGATTAGCATATTTCCTAAGGTTTTCAAAATAATGAGCTGGTGGAGCAACTCTGATCTGTCTGCACTTTCAAGGATGTAACATGAACATGAAATGTCTGGCTGAAAAGTGACATTTGTGTGTTAAATGTATTTTCACGGTGAGTGGTCGGTATCTAGGGAAATGTAACGTTGAAAAATAACTACGATTTTATGGACCATTTTGTTTGGTTCTCTGGGAATCAATACTTTATAAATTCTACGTGGCTTTATGAAGAACAGTGTATAATGTTTAAATGTGTTTATGTAAATAAACAGACTTATCTTGATGGTAGAGCTATATGTTTTACCTATTTATGGCCTGAGTAAGTGAACAGGAGAAAACAAGTCACTAAAAAAGCTGCATCTTGAAACGTAACACGTGGCACTGGTATTCCAAACACCATATATCAGTGCAATAATGTGCTCTCAACAATGAAGTGTTGTGCTCTCTCCCTAATGGAGACCATTTTAAGGCTAAAACAGCAGCTTAATAAAGTACCACATAAGTATCCGACCAGTTTTAAATCCTTCTGTCCTCTTTGCTATCAGTGGTTCTAACATTTAATAAACGTAAGCAAACTGAGTGCCAAGAAGAACTATGGATATCATAATTCTGTCAAATTTTAATATGAGATCTCAGGTACTAAAAGGCCAGCACATTTTCCTTAACATATATCACTTGCAAAGTGGTCTACAAACATTGCACTCGTGAATGCAGTGACTAGCTGTTCGTGTTGAAGATAATGTGGTGCAAAACAATGCAGTATATGTCTGGTGGTGAGTGGAAAGATGAATATGGTGGGTATGGGAAATTATCTCAGCTAAAAGATCAGAAGGACATCACAGGTACATGTGATTCAACGTTTAAAGAACATCTGGAAATTACGCTGAAGATATGTATATACTTTTTGCTGCTATTACAGTTTATGTACTTTGAATTTGAAGTGATTAGTTGTACACTTTTGAAATGAAGTGTGTTGTGATGGTGCAGTTGATATTGATTTGTTTGATAACAGCAAGGAGAATTAACATTACTTTGTAGAGGAAGTAATAAATAATCTCATTACAATCTGAGGCTAGTAATTGATAACACTCCAGCACCGCTGCCTGTAGTCCTATGTATGGTCCTAGCAAGCGGAAAGAGGAACAATTGAATGTCTGTGACTGTCATGTGGTCATTAAATGAGGCTGTCCAGCAGAAACATCCTTCAGAGTAGCCAGAGTCTTCAGCTATGTAACTGCAGGGCTGGACCAAGCTGAGTCCAGTCATGTCCTACGGCTCTATGTGGGTCACACAGAAGGTGAGTGGTTTTCGTTTTTATAATATAAAGTTAATCAGACGCCCAGAATTTGTTATTACATTAGAAGCATTTCAAAGGTAACTTCACTGATGTTAAAAAAAACAGCTTTTTTTTTTTTTTTAACACAAACTGGTTTAAGCAGCTTTTTCTTTCTGGAATACGTTGAAATCAGTTCAGTGGAAACAACATGGAAAATAGCTCTCTGCCTAAAATCATGGACGCAGGTTCATCTGGCATTTCTTCGGACATTAACAGGTAGTATGTATCCTTTAACAGTCTAGTGTTTTGGGAAGGACTTAGTGTAGCCATTTGGATTAAGCTTAGTACTGGACTACATCCTCCATTTAATGGAAAATCACAATCCCAAATGCTGTGTAGTCCAGGACTAGGCTTAATCATTGTCTGTGAACCCTTTCAAATACATTGCTCTATTGGTCTTATAGAGGGAGGAGAGGGGAGGACTAGCGGCTAAGCTAAAAGCTAACCCGTTCAAACCGGCCATTCCAAGTCTGTTTATAGCCAACACCCAGTCGCTACACAACAAAATGGACGAATTACGACTGCGGAATACATCCCACAAACTGGATTATTGTGCACTTATATATTTACAGAATCTTGGTTGAACATGAACACCCCCGACACTAGCATTGCGCTAGCGGAACGTGCTATCTTTAGAGCGGATAGAACTGTGGACTCCGGTAAGAGCAAAGGAAGGGGACTCTGTATCTACATTGATAATAGATGGTGCTCCAACATCACTATTAAAGGCACTCACTGCTCTCCAGACATTGAATTTATGATGCTGCAGTGCAGACCGTTCGATCTGTGTAGAGAGTTTACATTGGCGGCCATCTTTGCTGTTTACTTGACAGTATGGTGTAGGAATAACAACCTGGAATTGAACCCTAATAAAACCAAGGAGATGGTTGTGGATTTCAGAAAATCCCCCCCGCACCGAGACCACGGCCCTCCTCATCAATGGAGTGGAGGTGGAGCACTTCAAGTTCCTTGGAGTACACATCTCTGCTGACCTCACATGGGCCTTCAACACCCGATACCAAGTGCGGAAGGCACAACAGAGACTCTACTTCCTCAGTAGAATCAATAGTCAACCACCCATCCTAATGGACAATTGCACACGGCACTTTTAAACAAAGCCTGTACATATTTTCTAGTGTTAATACTCCTGAATAATCTCTGTGTTGTTTTGCACATGTATAGATTTTATCTTTTAACTGCTGCCTGAGAGAGGATGCTAAAACTGGCTTTCATTGTTTTAACACTGTTCTTGAACATTGTTTTCTCAGCGACAATAAAAAGCTATTCTATTCTATTCTATACTGGGAGGCTTTATACACTGTAAGCTAACGCCTTGCTTTGATGATGATGATCTGAGGTGCAGCCGTGCCAAAGCTCTCATTTTAATCATTATGTTTTTACAGAGATAGTTTTAACAATGTGCAGGACTACTTTGTGTTTATATAGTTACAGTCCATCAGTTGCTCTGCATACTTTGTTAGTCTTCTTCAGCCGTCAATGGTCAAGACCCCCAGAGGGCCAAGAGAGAGCAGGTATCATTTAGATAGTGGATTATTGTTGGCACTGCTGTGGTGCTGCTGTGTTACATGTGCTGTTCTGGTACATGTGGAGCAGACACAGCAGTGCTGCTGGAGTTTTTAAATACCCTGGAGTACTAGAGCATGACTAACGCAAACTGCAGCAACAGATGAATTACTGTCTAAAGGTGAATCAGCAAGTTAGAGTGGACACTGAGTGGGCATCCCTGCTGTGTCTGATCCACTTGTACAACACATCACATGTCACCAGCATATCAGTGTCCAGTGAGAATGATCCACTACAAGTAATACCTGCTCTGTCACCAATGACCATTGAAGAAAAAGGGTTAAAGGGAGCTAACAATGTATGCAATGAAACAGAGACTCCAGTTTGTGATTGTATAACAACAGAGTACATCTATTTGGTCAGTGGAGCTGATGAAAAGGACAATGAGACTTTTACTTGGCTGAATACATGTTGTCTACATTGCTGGTGGACTTTAATGCATTAGTATCCTTTCAAACACCTCTCAGTTATTAAGGGATTTTTAAATACATTATGTTCTTACACGGGATCTAAATCCTGTAATGGCTACTTTGCCAGTGTTTCTGGCGTTGTTCCCCCAATATGTTTTGTATTCGAGTAGTAAACACGGATGCTACCACTTACTTTTAGTTCAGCGAATACAGACAACTGACTGAAACTCGTTCATCGGTGTGTAAGCGCGCCCCCTGCTGGTAGGTCGAAACTGTTACAAGACATTTAAAGGGGGTATTGCTGAAAGGGGAGTTCCACCATAATAAAAAAACGTCTATTCAGTTGTTAAAGGCATGTTTACCCCTCTAGCTATCGATTGGCATTGGGCATTGTGACTTTATATTCATGTGTATGTTATTCTGAGAGATGTTGGACATACAGCCCACCTCAACAGTTGTGTAAACAAAATCAAAGTAGATGTGATGTGCAAAGAAGTATAAAAACTGAAATGGCTGTAAAATGTATTTGAATGGAAGTTAAACTTGCACACGATGCTGTAAAGGGAATTCAACTGAGCAGTAAAAACATAGACTCGCGTCCAGAACCTCATACAGGCCCACTTTATAGTGTGACAACACTAGTACACAGCAACTGGAATTACATTCACGAGTGTAGTAGCCTATGGTTATGTGGAGGTGTGTTGATTTGGACACAGTCCGTTGAGGAGAGTGAAGCGCGGCCTCGCTGTGCAGGTGAGCGGAGGGCTGTGTGCCGGTGCAGTGGGTCGTGTGCAGAGAGAAGCTATCCTCAGTCCGCCCACGGGACGCGGTCAAATACAGAGTAGCGCTTTAGAAGCTCTGAGTGTCTGCAAGGATGAATAAGCTTGAGTCTCTGGGCAGTTTCAGTAAACGCCGGAGGCTCGAAGCCGCTGAGGAGCAGCTGTGTATGGTTTACTGCGGTCCTCGGTGTCTCTGCCCCGGAGAGCCGTGTGTATGCGGCTCCGAACAGAGCCCGGACCTGCCGCAGACACAGGTGAGTATCTGGTTGTAGCTGGAGAAAGTTTCATATTATAACTTTCTATTCCACCTTAAATGGCGCAACCGTTACATTCTAGCGTTCAAAGTTAAAAAGACTCTTCACTTTACGTGTTATTCGTAATTTATTTAACAAAATAATGTATTTATTTACTACATAATATAGTATTTAGTTTTTTTTTTTACTTCAAACGACGCGTGGAAAAGTTTTGTAACTATATGTGTCACTGGGGGCGACATTGGTTGTGGGTTCGAGCCCCGCTCCGGGTGACTGTCTGTGAGGAGTGTGGTGTGTTCTCCCTGTGTCTGCGTGGGTTTCCTCCGGGTGACTGTCTGTGAGGAGTGTGGTGTGTTCTCCCTGTGTCCGCGTGGGTTTCTTCCGGGTGACTGTCTGTGAGGAGTGTGGTGTGTTCTCCCTGTGTACGCGTGGGTTTCCTCCGGGTGACTGTCTGTGAGGAGTGTGGTGTGTTCTCCCTGTGTCCGCGTGGGTTTCTTCCGGGTGACTGTCTGTGAGGAGTGTGGTGTGTTCTCCCTGTGTCCGCGTGGGTTTCCTCCGGGTGACTGTCTGTGAGGAGTGTGGTGTGTTCTCCCTGTGTCTGCGTGGGTTTCCTCCAGGTGACTGTCTGTGAGGAGTGTGGTGTGTTCTCCCTGTGTCTGCGTGGGTTTCCTCCGGGTGACTGTCTGTGAGGAGTGTGGTGTGTTCTCCCTGTGTCTGCGTGGGTTTCCTCCAGGTGACTGTCTGTGAGGAGTGTGGTGTGTTCTCTCAGTGTTCACGTGGGTTTCCTCCGGGTGACTGTCTGTGAGGAGTGTGGTGTGTTCTCTCAGTGTTCACGTGGGTTTCCTCCGGGTGACTGTCTGTGAGGAGTGTGGTGTGTTCTCTCAGTGTTCACGTGGGTTTCCTCCGGGTGCTCCAGTTTCCTCCCATGGTTCAAAACACATGTTGGTAGGTGGACTGGTGATTAAAAAGTGTCCATAAGTGTGAGTGTGTGATGAATGTGAGAGTGTGTGTCCCCCTGTAAAGGACTGGCGCCCCCTCCAGGGTGTGTTCCCGGCTTACGCCCAGTTATTCCGTAATATTACTGTTTTGTTTCCTTACACACAGAGACCTTGACTACTGATCAGTACTGGTCTGATATATTTTTTTAAGGTCTCTAAAATTGTGCTCCTTCTTCCTCACTCTTGTGTTCTAACAATGATCTGACCTGCGGTTTGTGCTCATTTAAAGGAACAGGTGCTGAAACCGGTCATTTTGTACAGAGCTGTTAAGATGGGGGAAACCGTGCTGTGGTGTTTCTCTATTGGGTTTTCATTTGTTGCATTATTACTCACACTAAAGCCCAGATTAGGTAGCAAACGTCTGTTACTTTCATGTCCATAATTAAATTAATTTTCATTAATTAATTAGTTATAACACTGGGGCCTGTGGCATGGAAGGGTACCCAGGGTCCAGGCCCTCTAATATCTTTGATGAGTTCCTGAAGTAGAAGCTACACCCATGACTCACAGAAATATCTCATTTTTAAACAATACAGCTGTTTTCTCACCAATTAGCTTCTATCAATTCTGCACACAACAGCCCCTGGCCTATAAGTTCCTAGTTACGCCACTGCACCCAGATCCGGATAAAGGTCAGTGTCACTGGATTCAAGATATGCAAGTGTGTATGTGTGTGTTTATCCATGGAAATGTGTCAGAACCTCTGTAACACTGATCATTCGTCTTCGCCTACTTCGTTTTTAACATCTCTGGTTACAAGTCAATAACCCCGCCTTCTCCACAAAAGATTTAAAACACACCGATTTCAGCTACACTTCAGCTCAAACCTGTAAGATGGTAGGTGTAATATAAGTTACCATCACATCTGGCGTCTTTCCTTGGCTCAGTGCATGGCCCCTTACAAGCTGGGGTCATGTGATAAGTCAGAGTTTCCCAGTGTGTAATCTCCCTTTGATGTCCAGTGTGGTGGGGGACTTTAGCACTAATACTCCAGTGGGTGTGTGATTAGCCTCTGCTAGTGCAGTAACCATGGTTCAACACAAGTTCATTCAGTTCAGTTCACACTCCAGAATATGCATGACTATCAGTACGGCCACCATGCTGGTCAAGGTAACTTAGGAAGTTTGTGTTTGTAGGGACACAAAATGGATCCGTTTCAGGTTTAGATTTTTTTGCACTGTACTTTTCTTTGCTTTTGACACTGGGTAGTGATGCCACTGCCCTCCATTGAACATCCTTGGGTTCGATTTCCTGCCTAGGCAAGCACACCACTCTGCTCAAGACTTAACTGTAGATCCGACATACGTCTGAACAATGTGGTTAATGTAATTTAATGTGTTTTTTTAGGACAACAGTGGCTCTCCTGAAGTGTGGTCATCAAATAAACATGCCTTTGACAATCTAGCTTATGAACCAGGCAGTCTCAGTGATCTCCGGCTGAATTCCGGTCACCTTTCTCGGCTAACTCTCCATCTCAGTGGTCCTTCTTCATCGGAATGTGCTCAGGCCCTCCACACATGGCTGTCTGCTCTCAGGGGTGTAGCGGCTGCGTCTATACCTCCGTCCGGTGGTCCAGCTTGGATAGAATACTACCCATCCACAGTTACTACAAGAGAGATCCTACAGGAGATCCAGGGAAAGGGATACGGTGTGAGCGAAGTAACCAACGAGTTCTTGTACCATAATGAACCACCAAGATTGGAGGACAGCTTGGTGAGGATCAGGGTGGAGGGCATGACCTGCCACTCATGTGTACGCTCCATTGAGGGACGGATTGGAACAATGCAAGGGGTTCTGGGAATCCAGGTGTCTCTAAGTGAGAGGGAAGCTGTTATATGGTTTAATCCCGTGGAAGTGAAACCCGAAGAACTGAGGGAACACATTATAGACATGGGCTTTGATGCTTTTCTAAAAGACCCACCTTTACCACAACCAGACTCTGGATCTCATGCAACTGACTGGCAGGAGGTGAGGGTAGGTGTGGAAGGGATGCGCTGTGGGTCATGTGTGAGAAACATCACAGAGAACTTGTGCGGGATGCTGGGTGTCCACTCCGTGCTTGTGTCATTGGAAAGCAAAACCCTGGATTTGACATATGACCCCTCTTTAGTAACCTTGGACACGATCAAAGACGTGCTGGAGGGGCTGCCTCCTGGGAATTTTAGGCTAACTCTTCCAGGTTTAAGCCCACATTTGTCAATCCATGAGCCAAGGACTAACGGCTCAATACGTTCTCAATCTATACCTCATCCCATGGAGAGCATTCCAAACCAGAAAGTGATCATTGGAATCAAAGGAATGACTTGTAACTCTTGTGTGCAATCCATTGAAGGATTGATATCCCAAAAAAGTGGAGTATATTCCGTTACAGTTTATCTAAAAGAAGAGAAGGGAATAATTACCTTTGACCCCAGTCTGACCTGTCCTGCAGAGCTCAGGGATGCTATTGAAGACATGGGCTTTGAAGCGCAACTGGAACAAGGTAGAGCATCTACACATACGACCTATTTTTATAACAGAACCATGATACATTTACACTTATTCTGAATTTAAAGGAACATGTGGCACTATATTTACCTTAAAATTACAGCTTCAAAACCACTGCGATGTTCCACTGACATGTAACAGGTAGATGTCTCTGTCTACAGTCTCTGTCATTGCTACTTCAGACTCAGCTCTACAGAAACTGTACCGAGTAATTTTGGAGGGGGGTAGGAAACCCACTCCCTCGTCCACTCACCCTTGATTTCACAACAGTGAATTATACTCTGTATACAACTGTAGGGGCGCCAAGGAGCATAAAAAACCAAATCCTAGTGTTCTTTAAGTATACATGCCCCAAACATTGAGTGAACTATTTAGGAGTAACTCAAGCAAAGGCCCTTTAATATTTAGTGCATTGTAACAGTTGGCGGCTCAGTTGTAGGTTCATTGGACATTAAAATGAGTTCTGTGTATTATTACACTGTAATCATTGTGACCCTTAGTTCTTCTCACCACCACTATACTGAAAGAGCTGGAAGGTTTCCATAGTGTGAACCATTTGTATTTATGTCTCAACAACGCAACATTCATTCATTATCTGTAAGCGCTTATCCAGTTCAGGGTGGGTCCAGAGCCTACCTGGAATCATTGGGCACAAGGCGGGAATACACCCTGGAGGGGGCGCCAGTCCTTCACAGGGCAACACAGACACACACTCACACATTCACTCACAACTACGGACACTTTTGAGTTGCCAATCCACCTACCAACGTGTGTTTTTGGACTGTGGAAGGAAACCGGAGCACCCGGAGGAAACCCACGCTGACACGGGGAGAACACACCAACTCCTCACAGACAGTCACCCGGAGGAAACCCACACAGACACAGGGAGAACACACCACACTCCTCACAGACAGTCACCCGGAGGGAACCCACACAGACACAGGGAGAACACACCACACTCCTCACAGACAGTCACCCGGAGGAAACCCATGCTGACACGGGGAGAACACACCAAACTCCTCACAGACAGTCACCCGGAGCGGGAATCGAACCCACAACCTCCAGGTCCAGGACTGCTGCGCCACCGTGCCGCCCGAACAATGCAACATTTTTGAAAAAAAAATCTCATATAAACTTTTATTTATCATTCATTTTTATAAATGTACCTTTATTTAGTATGTTATTTTTAAGCCAAAAGGCAGTTGTGTGTAGATGAATGTGGTCTGACGAGTTTATCTGCACCAGACACTTCAGCAGATAGATTCGGCAGAGGCACACAGGTTTCCGTGGTTACCAGTGAAGGTGGGCATTCTAGGATAACATGAAGTGTTCTTGAATGACTCAGACCCAGACATGGCAACCTTTAAATGGCATGCAAGCACCAAAAAAATAGAGTGAGTCTCTAATCGGATTATAGAGGGCTTTTATTACTCTCTCTCTCTTGCACTAGTAAGGTTGTTAGGATTAGCACTCCACAAGGCTGTGTCGTGAGTTTATCACTTATTTAAGAGATTACAGAAATGACTTTCGGCACTGTTTAATTCCTAGTAAGTAATTATTAAAGTTATGATGGTGGGATTTAATGTTTTTTTTTTACTGACATTTTTGCTTTCTCATTATTTAAGATTCTGCCCGTAGTGTTCATGTCAAGGGTCAGGGGTCACAAAGAAGCACCTCCTCTCAGCCCAGAGACCTGACCCCACCAGCAGCCAGGCCCCAGACCCCTAGATCTCAGACGGCTTCAGTGACTTCAGCTAGAACTGGAGCTCCCGAAGACGAGACGAGCCGCAAGTGCTTTGTCCGTGTAACAGGGATGACCTGCGCTTCATGTGTCTCCAACATTGAGAGGAACCTGCTCAAACGTAAAGGTGCTGGTGATGATATTTACTCTTCAGTTCAAACATTGTGAAATCAATGTTTTCAATTAAAATGTCCCCAAATTATTTGGAATAAACCTTTTTACCTTGAGGTTGAAGCATGAACATCTCTGAATTAATCCTTTTAGACGTGTTCATGTTTTTTTGCGTCTTCTGACCTAAACTTGTGTACGTAGGGATTAAATCTGTTCTCGTGGCACTAATGGCGGGCAAAGCAGAGATAAAGTACGACTCAGAGGAGCTGGACCCAGCTCAGATTGTCAAACTCATCAATGGCCTGGGCTTTGGAGCTTCACTAATGGAGGAAGGAGGAGTTAGCGATGGTGTTCTGGACCTTAGTGTGAGTCTGAGGTTTTTTTCTAATGTCATTGACAAATCTGCTGCTGTTTTGTGTGGTTTCAACTATTATCCAAACAGCAAGTGAGATCTAGTGATGTGAAGTTAAGAGGAGAATGATCCGCTGTCAGTATTACTATGTAATTGCTACTAACAGTGTCAGGAGACAGGCGGCACGGTGGCGCAGCAGGTAGTGTCGCAGTCACACAGCTCCAGGAACCTGGAGGTTGTGGGCTCGATTCCATGGTGGATCACAAACTCCGGGTGACTGTCTGTGAGGAGTGTGGTGTGTTCTCCCTGTGTCTGTGTGGGTTTCCTCCGGGTGACTGTCTGTGAGGAGTGTGGTGTGTTCTCCCTGTGTCTGTGTGGGTTTCCTCCGGGTGACTGTCTGTGAGGAGTTGGTGTGTTCTTTCTGTGTCTGTGTAGGTTTCCTCCGAGTGACTGTCTGTGAGGTGTGTGGTGTGTTCTCCCTGTGTCTGCGTGGGTTTCCTCCGAGTGACTGTCTGTGGGGAGTGAGGTGTGTTCTCCCTGTGTCTGTGTGGGTTTCCTCCAGGTGACTGTCTGTGAGGAGTGTGGTGTGTTCTCCCTGTGTCTGTGTGGGTTTCCTCCGGGTGACTGTCTGTGAGGAGTGTGGTGTGTTCTCCCTGTGTCTGCGTGGGTTTCCTCCGAGTGACTGTCTGTGGGGAGTGAGGTGTGTTCTCCCTGTGTCTGTGTGGGTTTCCTCCGGGTGCTCCGGTTTCCTCCCACAGTCCAAAAACACACGTTGGTAGGTGAATTGGCGATTCTAAAGTGTCCGTAGATGTGAGTAAATGTGTGTGTGTGTGTCTGTGTTGCCCTGTGAAGGACTGGCGCCCCCTCCAGGGTGTATTCCTGCCTTGCGCCCAATGATTCCAGGTAGGCTCTGGACCCACCGCGACCCTGAACTGGATAAGCGCTTACAGATAATGAATGAATAAGTGTCAGGAGACAAGCAGGCAGTATTTCAGCCAATTACACTGCAAGGCCAAAACCCCTAACAAGGACACAGTGTTATTAATGCTCCTTGTGAATGAGTTGAATGATGCATTATTATATACAATTCAGGTCACATGTAAATGTCTTCCATAAATATACACAGTGGACACTGTAAACCTTTAAACATTGTGTGAATAAATGACATATATTCACAACAAATAAACCTTCATATTTAATATTACATCTGTAATCTTTTAACAGCCATTTTTTCGTTAATGCCTTCCAAGAACACAGTTATTTTTCCTTTGTATTCCGGTTATATACATATTCTGTCTGATCTAAGAGTCTTGTCTATCTTGCTTTGTCATGTTGCTGATTTCTGCTTTATCTTCAGGTGACAGGAATGACATGTGCCTCTTGTGTCCACACCATCGAGACCAAACTTTCCAGAACGAAGGGCATTCTGGAGGCCACTGTCGCCTTGGCAACCAACAAGGCTCATGTGAAGTTTGATCCAGATGTGGTGGGGGCCCGTGACATAATCAGAATAGTTGAGGTAAAAGGGATGTCTCTGTGCTGGCAAAATACAGAATGCTGTGGGCGAAGAATTTTCATGTGAACATAATTTATGTTTATGCGCATTTGACTAAATAGCTTAGTTTGATGTTGTGTATGCAGAGAGCGTTTGGGCTCTAGCTTTGATCCCACACTGCTGATTACTAGCATGATGGAAAAAGCTTGACTAATTGAAGAGGTGCTTGAGTCTTTTTATTTATTCAAACCGAGGGTGGTCACAGCTGTAGACTGGGATCTGTGTGAATGATGGACCTTCATATTTTACACATTAATTAGCACTTTACGTAAAATAGCTCATGGTAGTCAGCGTTAGTGCTCGGTGAGTTCTGTTATACCCATTCTATTACTTCAGTATTAAATCATTAACATAACCCCAGTGATTAAAATGGTGTAAATATAGTCATTTATGAAAATATTCAGTTAAAAATGGCCATATTTAATGGTAAACCAGTGCATTATTAAATAATATCAGTTTTTTATTGTTTTCACATTTTGTATCCCTCCCAAAATGTTGAATATTTGCAAATTAATAATAATTGTGCATTACAGTGCATTATGACTGTGAACATCTAGAGATTTTACATTCCTAGTAAACCGTTATTTTCTCTCTCACATGGATTATCTTTTTCCTTCTCTCTCAAATTTATCCCGCTCTCTTTCTTTTTTCTTTCTTTCTTTCTCTTTTTCTTTCTTTCTTTCTTTTTTCTTTCTTTCTTTCTTTCTTTCTTTCTTTTTTCTTTCTTTCTTTCTTTACTTCTTTCACTTTTTCTTTCTTTCTTTCTTTCTTTCTTTCTTTCTTTCTTTCTTTCTTTCTTTCTTTCTTTCCGTATCTGTCTATCTGAGTGTTTGTGTGTGTGTCTCCATAGGGTTTGGGCTTTGGTGTTTCGATAATAAAGAATGATGGCTTGAGAAAGAATGAAGGTTTGGATCACCAGGAGGAGATACGACAGCAAGTATCTCTTGTTGTTTCCACCTTTGTCTCTGGGGTAACACCTCAGCTGGTTGTAGCTCTGTGTAACTGTGAAATACTGGAACAGGAATGAGTACCCACAGTGTGTAGTTTAATGTAGAGATACAGCATTGCAGATTGTGTTGGGTTTTCTGTGTTTACTCTGTGTGTGTGTGTGTGTGTGTAGGTGGAGGCACTCGTTCCTCTTCAGTCTGGTGTTTGGCATTCCTGTAATGGGGCTGATGATCTACATGATGGTGATGGACAGTCAGCACTCAGAGCATGGAGGCTCGATGCCAGAGGAACAGAATGTGCTGCCTGGACTCTCCATCCTCAACCTGGCCTTTTTTCTGCTCTGCACACCTGTTCAGGTACGGTGGTGTGTCCTTGGCCTTCCTGGAATCATTGGGCACAATGCAAGAACGCATGGGATGGGGTGTGAGGCTGTCAGCCCATTTCAGGGCATCACACACTCAGATATTCACTCATACACTCAAACCTGTGAATCGTTTTTGAATAGCCAATCCACCTACCAACATGTGCTTTTGGGAGACAACAAACTCCACACAGACAGTGATCTGAGGCAGGGATTGAACCCACAACCCCCGGTGCAACACCATGCTGCTTAAATATTTCCTGTAGTAAAAAAGGTTTTAAAATGAATGTTTCGTGATTAGCAGTGTTTCATTAAAACAGCACGGTAGAGCCCTGTTTTATTGGATTTAGTGCAGTTTAGTTTGTGAAAGGTCTCGTTAAAACGACCGTATTCTTCAATTCTGGTTGTGTAATATTTAAATATTTAAAGACAACTCCAGAAAAAGAAAATACTGTGATTCATGTTGTGTATCAGGGGAGAATTTTTGATGATCAAAATAAATAGGTGTTTTCTTCTTGTGTGATGGAATTTGTCAAAAATGTATTAAACCGGGATTGCCACAGTGTATATTGCACAAATCTTAACGATCATTTTATCCCCATTTCTCAATTTTCTCTCTTTAGATCTTTGGGGGTCGATACTTCTATATCCAGGCCTACCGTTCTCTGAGACACGGTGTGGCTAACATGGATGTGCTGATCGTTCTGGCCACCTCTATCTCTTATGTGTACTCCTGCATTGTGCTGGTAGTAGCCATGAGTGAAAGTGCCAAGCAAAGTCCAGTCACGTTTTTTGATACGCCTCCCATGCTGTTTGTTTTCATCGCCCTTGGACGCTGGCTGGAACATATTGCCAAGGTAAAATTAAAAGGCCTGGTACTCATATTATATTACTGACTATTATTGACTAATAAATTCACTAGGACGGATGATCTAGATTTAAGCCATGTTTAAAATCTGAGGATGCAGCGATACCTCACTTCCATATAAATGTCTCACTGTTTGTGACTGAAATGAGGTCAAACCCGCATAGACTACAAACTGTTTTGAGATCAATTATGCACTGGATTAGAAGCAAAATAAAGGGGAACAATTCAGTTTTCAGGGCACATGCACATTAATTTGGGCATCTGGAGCCTATCAAACCACAGAAGGCCATCCAGTAAAAATTTTTGCTTCTTCTATCATGAAGTTCACAGACTTCAAAACTGTACTGCCCCATCATCTGAGTACAGTAATCACTCGCTACTTTGCGGTTCATCTTTCGCGGATTCGCTACTTCACGGGTTTTTTCAAGGGGGCATATGGCCGCTGTATCGCGGATACTGAGGGAAAATCTAGGAAAACCGTGAAAGATGAATAGCCAAAATAATTCATTAAATCCTTTAAAATTTCATAACATTCTTCTGTTTTTTTTGCTATTATTAGAAATCTTTATGATTTCGTTTTCAAATCCTTTTCCTCTTCTTTTTAGTTCATTTATTATTCTATATGTTATTAATCTGAATAATGGAGTAGACCCTGTGCATCCTCTTGGTAGCAGACGACATGCATCATACTGCACAGTAACTTCTTGCTGACATAGTGCGCTGTAAGATGACCTGTGATTGGGGCAATTGGAGAGACGACGAATGTGATTGGTGCATAGATTAACGCTTTCATCTGCCCCTTTTTGTCTCTGAATCACTGTTTAATGCAAAGGGTGGGTTGTTAAAAGTACAGGAAGGTTTTAAAAGTCCAAATACTCGTTAAATAAATTTAAAAAAATCGCGGAAATACAGTGATCCCTCATTTTTCGCGGGTGGTCTTGGAACGCATCCCATGTGAAAAACGAGGAATCACTGTATTTCCAATTACAGGACTGGGCCCTTGTTTATGTGAGAGCACAATGAGCACAGAGACATAAGAGGACTGTATAAACATGGCAAAAACAAGAATGGAGAGAAAAGAACCAAGTGAAAATGGCTAGAAACTAGAGCTTGTACACACTTGTTTCTCACTGCTGTACGCTAGCGTCGAAGTGAGCTGTGGCTCATTCTCATTTTAAAGGAAATGTCATTCGGGTTTTTGTGAACATGGATGTTTGGAGATGGAGAGAACACTGCTGTAGTGCTTGTTGTATTTTGACCAAAACATGTCATAGACATTTCTTTGAGAACAGTTTTATCTTGTGGAAGATATAATATGTCCCATTTTTTTATATATGGGGATCAGTCCTGGATCAAAACAGCAAGACCTTACTTTAGGACTAGGCTGCACTGTTGTATTTGCAGATAGACACACAAATGAAACCTGTAAATCTAAAAATGTCCTTATCCAGTAAACAATTAGCCGTTGATTCAACGTTAAAATAACGTAATGACTGCCTTCTAATCAACGTTCTCTTAAGGTTGAAAATGAAAGTTGAAACACACAGACATTGAAAAGACGACTATTATGCGTATTTTGGACGCCCTTTGACATTATTAATTGTTCCCGAAATAAATTACTTGTATAAAAGGCGTTTTGGACGTCCACTGACGTTATCGATTGGTCACCACTTAACTAACTTATTAAGATGGATTTTGGACGTCCACTGACGTTTAAAATATGTCCTTGACGGACAGACGACTTTTAGACCTATTTTGAACATCCAGGGACGTTCCTTGTTAACTGGGTAGTATTGTTATGTTACAGTGTTAGCGAACCTTTATAGACATCATCTCATTGTTTACGCATGACTTGCAATGATATAAATCACAAGGCTAATATGCTCTATATGGCCCAATATAAAAAACTAGCCTCGCTGTATATGACATGTGGATGAGTCAGACTCTATTTCTGTTGGCTGTTGCTGTTGGCTTTTCTCATTGTTTGAGGTCTTTCTGAGGTTAAAGTCATGCTCTCTTATCTCTGCCTTGTCATGCTACCAGCTAGCCTGCTAACACGTGGCAGAGATATCACTGCTGTAAAAGCTTTCTGTGATTTCAGTGGAGAGCTCAAAGAAGTTGTGGAGCTTGTGTTTTGCTTTCTTGGCTGAAATTAATCAGTAACTATTGAGCCAAACCCTAAAATGCCCCTTGTATGTATTGCTCACAATAAGGTCAAACTGCTACATTCATATAGCATTGTTGTTATTGCTGCTGTAGATTGGATCATTTTAAAGGGTTCAGGCAAAGTGTTTTTTTTAGTTGTGAGGTACACTGTGTACACAGTCATTTAAAATAGTCAGTGAGAATTGCTGTGTTATTGAAAATCTGAATGGTAATTCAAAAATGGAGGCTCATATTCCAGTATATAACAAAAATATTTGTAATTATAAGCCTAGTTAAAGAACATCTTGAATGATTTTGGATTTTCTGGCACATATTATATTCTAATAAAGTTTCTCAGTATTGGTAATGATATTAGGCCAAATTAGTTGGTGACACTTTACAGTAAGGGTACATTAATTAACGGTACTTTAGCCATTACGAAATTACAATAGTAAAGTCACAATATTTATGTAATGACAGAAACAAGAACAAACATTATTTTACAATTTTATATAAATGAATGCTACTTAATGAAAG
This sequence comes from Hoplias malabaricus, assembly GCF_029633855.1. Taxonomy (NCBI): domain Eukaryota; kingdom Metazoa; phylum Chordata; class Actinopteri; order Characiformes; family Erythrinidae; genus Hoplias; species Hoplias malabaricus. The sequence continues at coordinate 72,809,266 of NC_089802.1, read as the reverse complement.
TTCTTATTTATTATCATTACTTAATGTTTAATTGTGACATTACCTAACAATTTTGTAAGGCGTATCCCGAGTTATGTACCCTTATTGTAAATTGTTTCCAAATTTTTTATGCGCACACGTTCAAAGTGGACCTCATGGGGAGAAAATATATATTTAAGAAAAACACCAAAGGACTCTTTAACATAAATTAAAAACAATATTTCTCATAGGAAATGTTAAAAATGTGTATATTGTGCATATTCTCTGCTGAATGCCTCTGACTGGTATGGTTATGTAATTATGTTATTGTAGAGTAAGACATCAGAAGCATTGGCCAAACTCATGTCCCTCCAAGCCACGGACGCCACTATAGTGACCCTAGGTCATGACAACTCCATCATCAGGTATGAGGTTTATTGTCATATCACACAGCTGAGGCACTGCTAAAAATGAAAGAGGAAATGTCAGGCAGCCCTGCAGTTAGAATGTCTTACATAAGAATGGGTGTGAGATCGACAACGTTAGTTGTGATTGCTGAGATGAAATTCATGACCTCTAGGGTCAGAGTAAAATCTCTCACTGCACGTGGTCTGCCACCCACGATCCCCTTCTAGTATTTTGGATCTATCCAAGCGAAAATAAATTTAGAAGGAAAAGTTCTTATATAGTTAGGGTCATAGTCACACAGCTTCAGGGACCTGGAGGTTGTGTGTTCAAGTCCCGCTCCGGGTGACTGTCTGTGAGGAGTGTGGTGTGTTCTCCCTGTGTCTGCGTGGGTTTCCTCCGGGTGACTGTCTGTGAGGAGTGTGGTGTGTTCTCCCTGTGTCTGCGTGGGTTTCCTCCGGGTGACTGTCTGTGAGGAGTGTGGTGTGTTCTCCCTGTGTCTGTGTGGGTTTCCTCCGGGTGACTGTCTGTGAGGAGTGTGGTGTGTTCTCCCTGTGTCTGCGTGGGTTTCCTCCGAGTGACTGTCTGTGAGGAGTGTGGTGTGTTCTCTCTGTGTCTGCATGGGTTTCCTCTGAGTGACTGTCTGTGAGGAGTGTGGTGTGTTTTCTCTGTGTCTGTGTGGGTTTCCTGAGTGACTGTCTGTGAGGAGTGTGGTGTGTTCTCCCTGTGTCTGCGTAGGTTTCCTCAAGGTGTTCCAGTTTCCTCCCACGGTCCAAAAACACAAGTTGGTAGGTGGATTGGCCACTCAAAAGTGCCCGTAGGTGTGCGTGAATCTGTGAGTGTGTGTGTGTGTTGCCCTCTGAACGATTGGCGCCCCCTCCAGGGTGTGTTCCTGCCTTGTGCCCAGTGATTCTGGGTGGGCGCCGGACCCACCGCGACCCTGAATTGGATAAGCAATTACAGACAATGAATGAATGAATTTCTTACATTTTATTTATTTCTAAATTTGCTTTAAATAACCACATTGTAAAGGCTTTTATTTTTATATACTTCTCAGATATTCCCATATACAGAAACTCATTCTCATTCTTAAGATCACTGTCAAACCCTTTTTATATCGTAATAAAAATAAGACAGAACAGATTCCATTTTTACCAAATAAATCTTTTGTTGATAGATCTAAAGAAAAACTCTGTAATATCCCAGATTTATGTGCAAGGAAATGTATTTTACATATTTTCAAGCATGTGTATAAATACTGGGAATCCTTTTTGGTATATACTGGGTCAGATCTCTTAAGCACCCTAACATTTGTATAATTTATAAGTTTGTTTATTCATTCATTCATTCATTCATTCATTATCTGTAAGCGGGAGAACAGGGAGAACACACCACACTCCTCACAGACAGTCACCCGGAGGAAACCCACACAGACACAGAGAGAACACACCACACTCCTCACAGACAGTCACCCGGAGGAAACCCACACAGACACAGGGAGAACACACCACACTCCTCACAGACAGTCACCCGGAGGAAACCCACACAGACACAGGGAGAACACACCACACTCCTCACAGACAGTCACCCGGAGGAAACCCACACAGACACAGGGAGAACACACCACACTCCTCACAGACAGTCACCCGGAGGAAACCCACACAGACACAGAGAGAACACACCACACTCCTCACAGACAGTCACCCGGAGGAAACCCACACAGACACAGGGAGAACACACCACACTCCTCACAGACAGTCACCCGGAGGAAACCCACACAGACACAGGGAGAACACACCACACTCCTCACAGACAGTCACCCGTCAATATGGGTAAATCCTCTGTCCGAATGGATATTTAAGTTCGTAGGCCAGGGTTGTTATTGTTGTTGTTGTTTTAATGTCATTGCTTTCTTCATTTTGAATGATTACTGTAATGAAGTGAGGAGCAGGTCTCTGTTGAGCTGGTGCAGAGAGGAGATGTGGTGAAGGTTGTACCTGGTGGAAAGTTCCCTGTTGATGGGAAAGTGATTGACGGAAGCTCCATGGCTGATGAATCTCTCATCACAGGTATTGCTGAACATACTCAAATGCATGTTTCAAATGCAAAAAATTGGGGAAAAATGTAAATTACGATTTTCTTTCTGAAAAACTATATTTTGTAATTAATTATCGATTAATATTGTTATTGAGCAACCACTAACCAAACCATTTTGATTGACTCATTGTCTTTAAGAGGAATATACCCACACTGAACACCTTTGGGGACAATTGGTATCTTACATCTGTAGAGTACCTCAAATGATATTTGACTAAACACTGTTTCAGAGGAAATAAAATGATGTATAGTAATTTGTATTTAAATGATGTTTCTCATATTATTATGTACTATATGAAGCATTAGGTCCTGACTGAAAAAAAGACAGTGTAGTTGATCACGTACAGTATGCGTGGGTGTGCGTGTGCTGCAGGAGAACCAATGCCAGTGAGGAAGAAGCCAGGCAGCTGTGTGATCGCTGGCTCGATTAATGCTCATGGAGCGCTGTTGGTGGAGGCCACACATGTAGGAGCAGATACCACACTTTGCCAAATAGTACGACTTGTGGAGGAAGCGCAAACATCCAAGGTAAAACACACACACACTAAGAGAGACACACACTCACACAAACACAAAGGCACAAAAGTCATGTTCCACCAATTTTATTTAATGAGATCCTAATAACTTTAATGTGTTTTAATGTGATTGGTGTTACTCAGGCACCCATCCAGCAATTAGCGGACAAACTGAGTGGCTACTTCGTTCCTTTCATCGTCATTGTCTCCGTGGTAACTCTGGCTGTGTGGCTCGTTATTGGGTTTTTGGACTTTGACATTGTAGTGAAGTATTTTCCTGTGAGTAATTACATGAACTTCCCACAATGCTTGATAATTTTACATGATTTTTTTGCAACTAATCTTCAGTTAGCTAGGAAATATATGCAAAAATGTTGTGGGCCATTTCTTTGTGTGCTAATGTTTGCTCAGCTCCATGTTAATCCAAGTGTTTTGTTTGTAATGAAGAGTAGGTTTGGGCTAACGTTGGTTTGACAGGGTTTTTTCCCCTAGCTATTTCTAGAAACACACATTAAAAACTATTAACATGCTAAGCGTGCCATATAAAGGGCATATTTTAACATTTTTAGAAAGAATTTTGTGTATTAAAAAATGAAAAAGACTAGGTGTTCTTAAAATTTTCACATTCTTTTTGATAACATCAATTGGCATTTATAATTTTGTCTCCTGCCTCTGTAAAGACCTGGAATACATGAGAGTTTGAGACTGAATTAGTGAAATCATACATTTTTCTGTTTTCTTTAGGGTTATGATAAAAACATTCCTCGGACCGATGTGATTGTGCGTTTCGCTTTCCAAGCATCCATCACAGTGCTGTCCATTGCCTGCCCTTGCTCTCTGGGCCTGGCCACCCCTACAGCAGTGATGGTGGGCACAGGAGTGGGCGCACAAAATGGCATTCTTATCAAAGGAGGAGAGCCGCTGGAGATGGCCCACAAGGCAATACTTGTTCACTTGTTTGCTTCTTCTGCTACAAAACTATTTTATATTCTTTGGCTTAGTAAGTTTTTAAACAACACTAGAGTTGGTTGGCACCATGCCATGTGTTGAAAGGAGAGAGGAGGCCTACCCACCCACCCAGAGAGAGAGTGAGAACTTTTGGGGCTCTCTTAGGACTCTTGGCCTGGTATTGCTGAAGCAGCTTAGGGTCAAGACTTAGAACGCTGGTCCAATAGGGAACCCCAGTATTATTTAATGAATTATTTATTATGAAATTAAATTAAATTAGAACATCAATTATTATTGACGTCTGTGTGTTAGAAGATAGAAAAGATGGAGAATGGAGGGGTTCTAACAGTCAATAAAATATTACAACTGAGCGGCTGCTGGCCAGTAGAGAGCACTATGGTCCCACCTTCCCTGGCTAGAATAGCATTTATTTACTTTATAAAATAAACAATATACTTTGATTACTTATTTGAGATACAAGAATGTTACAAAGGTAAAATAATGTGTAATGTATAAAACAGTGAGAAAAGGAAGCTGTGTTTTCATTTGTATTGTTCCTGGCCAAGCAGAGTCAGTTCATGGTCAGTTTAAGGAGTAAGGACCTGATGGTTAATGGTGATTACACAAGGCACAGGATTCCAGCAGCGTCCAAATTCCACAAGGTCTTTCTCTTCACAATTTTGCCCATTTTTTTTTACTGGAAGTGGGGTTTTTACACGTATGCTTAGGGCTGGACAATAATTCAATATCAATATATATCACAATATAAAATGTTTCAATAACAACGATGATTTTTAAACACTTTCAGTATTTCAATATACATTATTTACAACATCTGTCACTGACTGATGGTCATTACAGGGCACTGTCATCAGCTCAGCACTCGGTTTAAAATTCAGTTTAAAATATTAACATCGTCAATGCCAAGAGGTTTCTGTATGAAGGTGATGTCATGTTTCTTGTTTGTGCATTAATTTTTTTTACTGTTCATATCGATATCGGAATTATATCGTATCGACCGAAATTAAGAAATATATCGTGATATAAATTTTTGGCCGTATCGTCCAGCTCTACATATTCTTTATGAAACCACGTCTTCACTATAATCATTACACATTGCACACTCTTAAGCTCTGTAGTTGTGATAGCTACATTATGTGATGGGAAAGAAGCTGTTGTCCCTAGGATAAGTTTATAGTGAGCACAGAACAAGACAGACAACCTTGTGTGTTTGTTTGTTTGTTTGTTTGTTTGTTTGTTTGTTTGTTTTTCTCCTGCAGATTAGAGCGGTGATGTTTGATAAAACAGGCACCATCACTAATGGAGTGCCGCGGGTAACCCGTGTGTTGGTGCTGTGGGATCGAGCTCGGCTGGCACTCAGGAAGGTTCTGGCCATAGTGGGCACTGCAGAAGCCAGTAGCGAGCACCCACTGGGAATGGCAGTTGCCAGACACTGCAAAGGGGTATGGGACCCACAAACACACACACTTGGGCTTTTAAAACCCATCAGTCTGAAAGCAACTGGTCAGCTGTTCTGGAATTTTAGTATGGATTATTTATAATAATTTGTAAATTTTATATTGTATTAAATTATATAATTGAATTCCATGTTGGTAAAATCTGAAGAACTGTAAATCAAATGGTTGTTAGGTCAGAGACACTCTTTATAATGCATATATTACAGTAATGTGCAGAATAGACCCGTTTTCATTAACATATATTAAGAATAAGTCGTTGTTTCTGAGGAGATTATATGTAAGGTAATCCTTATGTGAAAATGTGTGAAAACTGCAGTTAAACCATTCATTCATTCATTTATTATCTTCAACTGCTTATCCAGTTCAAGGTCACGGTGGGTCCAGAGCCTACCTGGAATCATTGGGCGCAAGGCCGGAATACACCCTGGAGGGGGCGCCAGTCCTTCACAGGGCAACATAGACACACACAGACAGTCACCCGGGGGAAATCAACGCGTACACAGGACGAACACACCACACTCCCCACAGACAGTCACCCGGAGGAAACCCACGCGGACACAGGGAGAACACACCACACTCCCCACAGACAGTCACCCGGAGGAAACCCACGCGGACACAGGGAGAACACACCACACTCCCCACAGACAGTCACCCGGAGGAAACCCACGCGGACACAGGGAGAACACACCACACTCCTCACAGACAGTCACCCGGAGGAAACCCACGTGGACACAGAGAGAACACACAACACTCCTCACAGACAGTCACCCGGAGGAAACCCACGCGGACACAGGGAGAACACACCACACTCCCACAGACAGTCACCCGGAGGAAACCCACGCAGACACAGGGAGAACACACCACACTCCTCAGGCCCCTGGAGCTGTGTGACTGCTGCACCATCGTGCTGCCCGCAGTTAAACCATGAAACTGCTAAGTGTCATAAAAGACCTTGCAGATCACTAAAACTATCAGCAAAACCCTAGGCATCTGATAAACAGTACTTAAAGCCTTCATCTTTGAGAGACAAGTGGAAAAATATGCCTGTAGATTTCTTTGAAAAGCTGAATGGAAGCTGCAGTTAAGGCAAAGACTGTACAAACTAAATACTGAAAAACTGACACTATAATTAGTTGTAAAATTGGTTTCTGTGTAATTTTCTCTGTACATCTTTTTTAAACTTAATAGCTGTTATTTACTGGAAATGAAAATAAAAGAAGGATGGTGTCTGACTAATACTCTAAGTATTTGGTATTTGACTGTAATCCAATTCCAGCTTTAAAACCTGAAAACATTCTCTCGTTGGTGCCAAACGAGGGAACAGACTCTTGAGATTGAACATGAGTATGTCTTAGGAACTGGAGCCGAATCAGGAGGAGGTCTTTGGCCTGAATACGAGTCTCTGTGTGTGAGAGGTTTTTTTTTTTTTCGTCCTACAGGAGCTGGATTCTGAGATGCTGGGCTACTGCCATGACTTCCAGGCAGTGCCAGGCTGTGGAATCAGCTGCAAAGTTTCAAACATCGAGCAGCTTCTGCAGAATAGCCCAGAGACAGAGAGAACTCACACACCAGCACACACACCTCAGAGCCATCTCACACTCCATGGAGCCACGACAGATGAGAGCAGCCTGGTTACAGACTCTGAGCCAAGACCAGGTCAGGAAGGTGTGTTTATGCTGCCCTCTAGTGTCAGGCTTTTGTAGAAATTGAGGGTTAACGTTATATTACATTTCATAATAAAGGATTATTTTCTTCATATTGCATTACTGTGTACTTTTATTTCCCTTATTTTTTAATCTATGGTCTTTTCACATTTTTAAGATGGATTTTTTATTTCTGTAGATGCTTGTTTGACTGTGTGTGTGTGTGTGTGTTTCCAGGATCCCCTACATATTCTGTTCTGATTGGGAACAGGCAGTGGATGCAGAGGAACGGTATCCAGGTCACAGCTGATGTAGATGAAGCCATGAGCAGCCACGAGACTAAAGGCCAGACAGCCATCCTGGTGGCCATTGATGGTACAGTCCTCAGAGCCAATGAAGGCCTAAGAGACCTCAGATGTATTATTTAATGAACTCATGTTGAATTTGATGCTTTCAGACAACATAGAGTCATTAATGTCATTTTAAAGAGCCAGAGCAAAGCCATAGTGTCGATATAAAACACTACGTCTTTACGATTGTCAGAATTATTGTAATGAATAATATCATTGTGACATCACATTTAAGCATAAAAGGCTTTACATTATTGCAGGCATTTTCACTAATGATCATATATATTTATGGAATAAATAAGTAAAAATATAGGGCGGCACGGTGGTGCAGCAGGTTAGTGTCGCAGTCACACAGCTCCAGGGGCCTGGAGGTTGTGGGTTAGATTCCCGCTCCAGGTGACTGTCTGTGAGGAGTGTGGTGTGTTCTCTCTGTGTCTGTGTGGATTTCCTCCGGGTGACTGTCTGTGAGGAGTGTGGTGTGTTTTCCCTGTGTCTGCGTGGGTTTCCTCCGGGTGACTGTCTGTGAGGAGTTGGTGTGTTTTCCCTGTGTCTGCGTGGGTTTCCTCCGGGTGACTGTCTGTGAGGAGTTGGTGTGTTCTCCCTGTGTCTGTGTGGGTTTCCTCCGGGTGACTGTCTGTGAGGAGTGTGGTGTGTTCTCTCTGTGTCTGTGTGGATTTCCTCCGGGTGACTGTCTGTGAGGAGTGTGGTGTGTTTTCCCTGTGTCTGCGTGGGTTTCCTCCGGGTGACTGTCTGTGAGGAGTTGGTGTGTTCTCCCTGTGTCTGTGTGGGTTTCCTCCGGGTGACTGTCTGTGAGGAGTGTGGTGTGTTCTCTCTGTGTCTGTGTGGGTTTCCTCCGGGTGACTGTCAGTGAGGAGTGTGGTGTGTTTTCCCTGTGTCTGCGTGGGTTTCCTCCGGGTGACTGTCTGTGAGGATTTGGTGTGTTCTCCCTGTGTCTGTGTGGGTTTCCTCCGGGTGACTGTCTGTGAGGAGTGTGGTGTGTTCTCTCTGTGTCCGCGTGGGTTTCCTCCGGGTGCTCCGGTTTCCTCCCACAGTCCAAAAACACACGTTGGTAGGTGGATTGGCGACTCAAAAGTGTCCTTAGGTGTGAGTGAATGTATGTGTCTGTGTCGTCCTGTGAAGGACTGGCGCCCCCTCCAGGGTGTATTCCCGCCTTGCGCCCAATGATTCCAGGTAGGCTCTGGACCCACCGTCACCCTGAATTGGATAAGGGTTACAGATAATGAATGAATGAATGACTTTTATTAATCAATATGTGTCAGTGTTAAACTTTTAGACATTCTCTCTGTCTCTGTCTCTCTCTTACTCAGGTGTGTTGTGTGCTATGCTGGCTATAGCAGACACAGTGAAGGAGGAGTCTGCTCTGGCTGTGCACACTCTGAGCAGGATGGGAATCGATGTTCTTATGATCACTGGAGACAACAGACGCACTGCTAAAGCCATTGCCACACAGGTATGCGCGCGCACACACACACACACACACACACACAAACAGAGACGGAGAAAATGCAACATGGTTATGAGAAGAGTGAGGATGAAAAAGAGTGTCAGAGCAAAATCACTGATTACAAAACTCACCCAAGCTCGAGTTTCACCTGAAAAATCGGCCTTAAGGTCAAAGTGAAGTTTATTCTCATTCAAACTTTACCACGAGTCCATAGCTATACATATATACATAAATATAGGTGTATATTTTGTGCAATAATATGTGCTTTATTCCGTCCTTGTGCACAGGTTGGAATCAGGAAGGTGTTTGCTGAAGTCTTGCCGTCTCACAAAGTGGCGAAGGTTCAGGAGCTGCAGGCAAAGGGGCTGAAGGTGGCCATGGTGGGGGATGGGGTCAATGACTCGCCCGCGCTGGCCCGCGCAGACCTGGGCATCGCCATTGGCACCGGCACGGACGTTGCCATCGAAGCAGCTGACGTAGTCCTCATACGGGTCGGTCTGACTACAGAGGGTTGTTCATATATTTTCAAAAATTAGTTGCACAAATGTTTTCACAGTTCACAAAAGTCTATGAAGCAGCCTAAGGTTGCTATGGTCAGTTCTGAGAGTTGACTAGAGGGCAGTGAAACTGTGTCCTCCAGAGTGATGGAGCTAAATCTTATACCATTGGGATGAGTTGGAGTGACATGTGATCCATAACTAATCCATCAGTATCTGACCTCACTAACATGAATGGAACTGAAAGCCATCAAACCTCAACAGAAATGTTCAAACAAATAGCAGAGCTAGAGTATATCAACACATTGAACAGTAGACATCACATGAACATTGTTTTTTGTGGATATAAAAACGTTTGACACTGAGGTGGCTGGTCAGTTCAATGTTTCAATGACGTTTTTGCTGGATGGGAATGCAGTGACATTATTTCTATCATTTGCTAAAGCTAGCAGTCCAATACAGGCAGAATGCTTATTTGTAAAATGCGTGTATATGACATGTTTTCACTGGACTGTCCCTCTTATAACGTAGAATGATTTGCTGGATGTGGTGGCCAGTATTGAGCTGTCAAAGAAGACCGTGCAGAGAATCCGAATCAACTTTGTGTTCGCTCTCATTTACAACCTGCTGGGCATTCCGATTGCAGCAGGTGAGGTGAACACACACACACACACACACACACACACACACACACACACACAGAGAGAGAGAGAGAGAGAGAGAAAGAGAGTGAGAGAGATCAACTTTATGAACATGGCTTAAATTGTAAGTTAGTTAGTGTAGGATAAATAATTTACATATTTCATAGACATAGTAAATACATGAAGAAATTCACAACTAATAGAGTTCTGTGAAAAGGCAAATTTCTTTCATTTCAAAATGGCCATAAATTACAAATTATTCATTTCGGTTTTAGGAAAAGGGCAGGAAACATTCTTAACAAAAACAGTGAAAAACACACTAACAATAAACTGGTAAATATTGGACTATAATAGAACACGGCATTCTCACACTAGCAGGGTTGACACATTGATTTTTTTTTTTTTTTTATCGCATCGTAGAGGAGAACTTTTGTCTTACAGCAACACTAGGTAGTCTATTTCATTCTATAAATTCAGCTTCAAAAATATGTTAGCGATATAGAGCCTCTGTTATTGCTACTCTGGGCTGCACTGCAGAAACTGCACTATACAATTTCTGGAGAAGGGTAGAAGACCACCCCCAACTCCCTCTTTGATTTCAGGACAGTTCATTTAAAATTGTTTAACACTCTACAACTCGAGGGGGAGCACAGGAGCAAAAAATACCACATAGTACATAGTGCTACTTTAAAGGCTAAGCTCCAGCGATATGAAAGTGTCAAACAAATAAATACAGTGGAGTTTGAGTTCCTAACTTGTGTTTATTGATCGTCAGAAAACATGTTATTTCTTACTAATTGAAGGAATAAAGGTTTAAAAGACCATTGGTCCCCCCCCCAACGGTGTTCGGAAACTCTAATAGGCGTCTTGCCTGTGACGTAGATGGTGGACAACAACTCTAGAAGCTGCACTTAATTTAATGCAAAATGACGAAAAGGTGTGTTGTTTTTGGCTGCAATCATTCAATGTACAGTGGGACATCTGTGCACAAATGACCCAAAGATCCCAAAATATCCAGAAAATTGACTAAATTTGTCCACTTTAAACGGGCACTCACTCCGTTATCTGTAGCTCATTTCACTGGCGCTTTTCCAACAATATGGGCATGTAAGGACACCAACGAAAGGTGTTCAAGAGCCTCTGTAACATGGAGGTAAACAGGGTAAGGACACTCACTTTGCCTGTTTTAGTTGGTGTTAGTTAACGTTAGCTTGACTCGCTAAACTCGGTGTCTCAGATTATACTCGGCTACGTAGCTGCATTACGGAGGTTTATAGTGTCGGATGAATTCGAGTTCGACTTCGATCACATTTACAAGAATAACGGTACCTCTACATTTGAGTTTAGCTTATTGCTAGGCTATCGTCATGAATAATGTTGGTTATTTAGCTAGATACTGTCATAACAGTCAGTCATAACGGTGTTTTACCACGGCATTGTTCAGCTGTTGTCCACCAGTGACGTCACGGTTGCGTTCAAGAATTTCCGTAGCGAGCTCGGGTTTTTCCGTCAATTTAATAAAATTGTCAGTTTTAAAGCAAATTAAGCTGCTATTTTTATTTTAATTCATACTTATATCTGTCAGTAACTACAATAATGTGAAATATTCATGGAGGTCCATTAAGTGGTGCTTAGCCTTTAAGTGCTGTTTATATGAAGATGACAGGTTTGGTGCTCTACAAAGTCATGCATGATTGTTAGGACTCCAGGTTTGAAACTTGTATTTTCAAATATTTCCTGTGTTTAAGTGGGCTCTTGTCTAAATATCTTAGAATATTTAGGATAGTTGAATTTCCATATATATATATATATATATATATATATATATATATATATATATATATATATATATAGTCCATTTTTCCTCCACATATGTGCATTTTCAGGTGTGTTTATGCCTGCTGGATTGGTGCTCCAGCCGTGGATGGGTTCAGCAGCGATGGCTGCCTCCTCCGTCTCAGTGCTGGTCTCCTCTTTGCTGCTGCGTCTGTGAGTACACTACACACAGCTACTGAATCATTTAAAGGTTCACTCAGCCTACAGCATCATGGTGGTTTCAAGTGCTTAAGAATTTAAACAAATCACAGAGAGCCTTCTTAAGTAATGCAATAAAATTGTCCTTTAGATATTTAAACACACCCTATTCTTTGTATTCATCTGTAATGTCTTTCACAGTTGCTGCTGAAAATATTCCCATATACCTGCTAATATCATAAATATTATGTCATGTAAGCAGAGTTCTGTACCGGATTAAACTGATGTCAGAATTTAAAACATTTCATAAACACTGATATTATAGCTCTGTGATCGTATAATTCAGGATAAGAATACACTGACATTCCTTAAATATTAAGCAAGAAAGAAAATATCAGCCAATATTAATATGATTGATATCATCATTGGTGTAAACCTACTCACTGAAAAAATCTCCCTCTTTCTCTCTTCACCAGTTATAAGAAGACGTCTGTGGAGCAGTTTGAGTCTCGGGCTCAAGGACGGATGAGCAGTTTGAGTTCGTCTCAGGTCAGTACTCACGTTGGTCTGGAGGAGAGAAGCTGCAGCCCCCGAGGCCTGCGCAGAGGCAGAGCCAGGCACAGCCAGATCAGCCGTAACTCTGTATCCCCCTCACACACCACCACACACACTGGACCCTCAGAACCACGGCCACAAAAACCTCCAAACAACCACAGCCTACTGCAGCAGAACCAGCTCATAGTGTAGAGGTCTGCATCAGTGTTTATATCAGCCTCTTTACCACTGGAAAACTAAGGTTTCATGGCAACTATTTCAGCTTTTCAGGGCAACTGACAAAACGACATAATCATTTATAAAAGCTTATTCCAATAAGAGTCTGCTTTACTGACTGCTGTAGTCAGCTTTGTATTAGAAAGCATTATGACAGCTGACCGGTATTGGAATAAGTCTTTATAGGTGTTAAAGTAGGCTTAGGTTAGTTGCCATGAAAGACTCCCAGCCTCATAAAGGAAAACCTAGAGTAAAGAGAAAGTCTAAAGTCTAGCAGGAGGAACAGCGGTGGAACAGTTTCACACAACTTTTCCGAACACCAGGATCATTTGGGATCATTTAAAGGAAAGGCTTAATTACTAAATCCACATCATGGAGTTTACTGTAGTGAATAATACAGAGGAGTTTCCTTTAAATGAAAAGCCATTAGCACTAAACAAATGACTGTATTTACCAATGTTTGAGTGCCCCATGTGAAATGACCTGTTTTGTTGCTCTTCTGGGTAAAAATATCTTTATACATGTGGAAAACAAACATACCGACAGTAGGTTTTTTCCTGCATTTACTTTTAACTAAATGTATCATATCTTTTATGCAGGGCACATTTTTAATTTTTTTATGGTTTCATAGAGTGTACAATCTGGCAATTAAACAGTTCTTATTTTCATTAAGAAGCTTTTCCTTACTGTTTAATGGGAGCTAATGCACAGGTGCTTATAGGTTAATACATATTTTAAGACATTTTTAGTAAGGTTTCTGTTTACACTGGACATTTCCTTTAATAATGTAAACTGGAATAACACTTTAGGAGAAAGTATTTCACAGTGGGACACAGATCTAGGGTCAGATGTCTTCATGGATGTGGGAGGTGATAAAGCTGAGGGGCTGTGGCACTGCCAGATTCCAGGATAAATTCAAGTGCTAGAAATGATTTAAAAATAACAGAAATTAGAAATAATTTGAGCACAATGAAGATCTACACATACATTCGTTGGTTTCTCTTTTGAAGTTTGTATTTTTACGTTTTATTTATATATTATCAAAATCAGTAGCTATTTGCATTTAATGCTGTCTAAAGCTGCGTTTAAAAACAGAACCCGTTTTTCCTTCAGATTACTGATGGGTTTGTGGATACCACTGAAAAATAATCAGGTTTAAGTGTCTTTAAGAGTAAAAGTGTTTGAAGAAGTGTTCAAAGTGATCAAGCAGCATTTATTTGTTTTTAATCCTGCAGAAAAAATTAAATTTATATATTTATATGAATGTTAATGGAACAAGGTTTTGTAGAAGATCTGAAATAGTTTCACCATATCCAGGACTGCTGCCGTTTTCAAATTCGGTTTAAAAAAACAAACAAAAAAACACAACAAAAAAACCCCACACAAATGGAGATACAAGATTTTAAAGATTTAAAGTTTCAGCACCTTCACCTTAAACCACTGTCTAGTGTCCCTGGATGCCTCTGTATTTACTTCTGATTAATTCAACTACAAAAGCAGATCCCAGATCAGTTCTGTTCAGAAATGCTTAGTGCACACTGTTCCTGTAAATGCCTCAGTAGTCTTACACTGTAAAACATGAGCAGCTGTATCAGGGAAAAAATTTATTTTAAATAATATATTCATGTATTCTGTGCACTTATTCTTCTTTTTTTTTTTATTGTTTTAGAGGCATTTTATGTCTGCTGTTTTGTACCTATATCTTTTTATCACCAATAAATTTGAGCTCAAATAGAATGCGTGGACCATTTTGTTAAAGCACATATCAGAAATCTTCAGTCACTAAATTGGGAAAAGAGTCTTTACATTCCAAACCTCCAAGTGTTTTCATTTAAAGAAAAGGCTTAATTACTAAATCCACATCATGGAGTTTACTGTAGTGAATAATACAGAGGAGAGGAGAACTAAACAAATGACTGTATTTACCAATGTTTGAGTGCCCCATGTCAAATGACCTGTTTTGTTGCTCTTCTGGGTAAAAATATCTTTACACATGTGGAAAACAAACATATTGACAGTTGTTTTTTCCTGCATTTTGTTATATAAACAAATGATCTCATATCATTTATGCAGGGCACAAGTGTTTTCATGTTTGATGTAAACTACAATTCAAAATAATGTCAATAATGTAAAATAAAGTTGGTAGCAGGCAACTGTAGCAAATAATTCACATTTGAGAACTTTACAATTTCACAGCTTTTGTATAATAGGACACTTAGAATCTGTAAATAAAAATTAAGAAATGTTAGATGCATCCAGAAAGATTAAACAAACCACAAAAGTTACCCAGAATTCATCAAACTTAAAAAATGAGAATATAAAAAAATCTCTAAGAAATGTAACTTTTATCAAAAAAAAGTTTAATCATTTCACTTACTAAGTGTCTGAAATGTGTTTCAAAATGTACACTCCACATTCCATGTGTCTAATCTGTTTACAGAAACGACACTGAAAGTCAGTCATTGTATTTATGACGTCACAAAACCTTGATGCTAGTGAGCAGTTTAGCTTCCACATTCATGCTGAAGTTTTTCGTTTTTCATGAACAGAACGTGTTTCTGCTCAGGATCTGTTTAAATTGAAGTTAGGAAAAGACATAAGACAACGAATTATGACTGCGTCTGGTTCATAAACCTATACAGACTTTATAAAGGGGCCTCCAGTGATTCCAAACTTGTGAACAGAAGAGAACCTCGTACTGTTTTTGCGGAGCAGTGACGCAGGGGTGTGGCTGGGCACTGATGCTGTCCTAACTGCTGACCAACAGGTGGCAGTAAATGTGCAGTGTTTGTACTAGACCTCAGCTGACCGTGGCCCACGCTGAGCTTGCAGTAACTGTTTGACTCAGATTCTGGCCCGGATACAGACAAGGTGTCTCAGAAATGGCAAAAGACTTACACAGTCAGTCTCGAATCTGTTCGTATACATCGGCTCAATTTATGTGTTGATTCTAAACTGAATGAGCTTCAATTTGGCAATTTCATAAACATTAAAACATAACATTCTCCTCAAAGTCAGTTTAGCTGTCCAGGATTGTTGTGTTTACAGCAGGACAAAAAGGAGCTCCTTCTTCCCAGAGTCCGAATCCTACCTGGAACACTGGCACAGCCAACCTACCTACCAACATGTTCCTTTTGGCTGTGGGATGAAAGAGGATCACCTGGAGGAAACCCAAACAGACACAGGAAGAACACACCAAACTCCTCACAGACACTGAGCAAACTGGAATAAAATAAATGTGCCATAAATTCTGCACAGGTAACATTTTACATTTTAATATTTCCAGTACGATTGTGTTCTCTTGTTCTCTGTAGGACAGCTTCACAAAGTTAGAAGCAGAAAAGCAGGACAAACAGGTACTGATCAGTGTTTTTATTGAAAAATATGGATATCTATCATAAATTTTCAGAGATGCAAACACATCCTTTCCCCTTTGGTGTGTAAAGTGCACAACCTGGAGCCTTTTTTATTTTATTTTACACAACACTTCACAGTGTGCTGTTTATCAGGGATCTTGTGTTTCACCTCAAACTCCAGCAGATGACAGAATTGTGTTCCTGTCCCCTACTCTCCAGCCATTAGCATTAATCACACAGCTACAAGCCACAGTCAGAGATCTGTCAGAACAAAGCTTGATCCTTCAACAAGAAAACTAGAATCAATTCATCACATAAGAAGAAACTTAAACACGTTTGTATGAGTAAGGTTTGTGCGCTCGACAAATTCCTGACTGTGGCTAAGTCGCGCTCTCTCTCTCTCTCTCTCTCTCTCTCTCTCTCTCTCTCTCATTCATCCATCCATCCATCCATCCATCCATCCATCCATCCAAAAGGCAAAGATATTCAGTTTGGATGATGGTGATTTACTCAGGAACATTGTTACTTATACATAATTATTGACAAACTGTAGAAGCTTACAGGCTTAATGTCAATATATTTCTCTACATTAGCAGAACTTTGCAAAAGCCCCGTATGCTCTGGATAATTTGAACTGCAGTCTGGAAGTAATTGGCAGTGACCATTTTCAGTTGTTAAACTCTTGTCCAGCACAGTCGATCTGAAATGAAACTAGGCCTGTCACAATAATTACATATGCGCCTGACTGCAACTGTTTGAGATGTTAACAATTTCAAATCCTATTCTGTGAATAAAAAGCACTATATAATAAACCTTTCAATATCTTTTTTTCCCTGGTGAACCGAGCATTAGGCGATTTGTAAACTTGGGTGTTTGGCTAAAATAAATTACAAGGACAATATTGCACGAATTTTTACTAAAAATATAGTATGAAATCAGTCGCACTTACTGATCAAAGTTTCAGAAAAATGAGTGCGGATGGGATTCATGAAACTCATGACGTGAGTCTTCACAGTGTCCAGTGATTCTCTAAAATAACAAATATTTAGTGTTAAAATTACAGTGAGTGCAAAATGTGAACCAAGCAAAACTACTTAGTCTGATTTAAGACTGTTTTTAACGTAAGAATGGTATCAATAGTACATGGAAAACAGTAGGTGCAGCATTTGTTTATGTAAAATGTAATAATAACATTCTTTCGGTACTGAATTGTCATGTGCACATTAGTTTTTTTGTAATTAGATTTAAATTATAAATTATTATTGCTATTACTGATGTTGGTAATTGATTATAGTTTTGATCAACTAATTGTAAATCAAGCACTTTTTCATGCGGTCGAACAGTTCCGCTCAAACGTACATGACGTGTTCAGTTATCCAGAAACACCAACGATGAAACTGATTGATATCAAACTGTCAGTGAAACTTGCATATGATGGTTTCTCCCTTTGCAGCTCTGTGAATGAGGGCATTGTGTTTCAGACTAAAATGGGAATGGTTGGTGATATTAACTTCCTGTTTGTGGCACATTAGTATATGGGAGGGGGGAAACTTTTCAAGATGGGTGGTGACCATGGCGGCCATTTTGAAGTCGGCTATTTTGTATCCAACTTTTGTTTTTTCCAATGGGAAGAGGGTCATGTGACACATCAAACTTATTGGTAATTTCACAAGAAAAACAATGCTTGGTTTTAACGTAGCTTTATTATTTACAAGTTTCTGACCACTTATAAAATGTGTTCAAAGTGCTGCCCATTGTGTTGGATTGTCAATGCAACCCTCTTCTCCCACTCTTCACACACTGATAGCAACACCGCAGGAGAAATGCTACCACAGGCTTCCAGTATCCGTAGTTTCAGGTACTGCACATCTCGTATCTTCACAGCATAGACAATTGCCTTCAAAGTTAAAAGTCTAAGGGGGTCAGATCGGGAGACCTTGGGGGCCATTCAACTGGCCCACAACGACCAATCCATGTTCCAGGAAACTGTTCATCTAGGAATGCTC
The DNA here is from genome assembly GCF_029633855.1 of Hoplias malabaricus. NCBI lineage: Eukaryota > Metazoa > Chordata > Actinopteri > Characiformes > Erythrinidae > Hoplias > Hoplias malabaricus. The sequence goes on along the minus strand of NC_089802.1, from coordinate 72,791,162 downwards.
GGACCTGACACCCATAATGTGGTGGTGCACCATCTTGCTGGAAAATCTCCGGGAACGTGCCAGCTTCAGTGCATAAAGAGCAAAACACATCATCATGCAGCAATTTCACATATCCAGTGGCCTTGAAGTTTCCACTGATGAAGAATGGCCCCACTATCTTTGTACCCCATATACCACACCATACCATCAAGATGTGCAGCACCTGAAACTACGGATACTGGAAGCCTGTGCTAGCATTTCTCCTGCGGTGTTGCTATCAGTGTGTGAAGAGTGGGAGAAGAGGGTTGCATTGACAATCCAACACAATGGGCAGCACTTTGAACACATTTTATAAGTGGTCAGGAAACTTGTAAATAACTCATGAAAGAATAATACGTTAAAACCAAGCCCACCATTGTTTTTCTTGTGAAATTCTCAATAGGTTTGATGTGTCACATGACCCTCTTCCCATTGAAAAAACAAAAGTTGGATCCAAAATGGCCGACTTCAAAATGGCCACCATGGTCACCACCCATCTTGAAAAGTTTCCCCCCTCCCATATACTAATGTGCCACAAACAGGAAGTTAATATCACCAACCATTCCCATTTTATTAAGGTGTATCCATATAAAATGGCCCACGCTGTATATTTACATTTTCTACCTGTTCCAGAGTCCTAAATAACAGTGACTTGTCCTGTAATAAATGGTCAACAACTTTGAAACTTTGGCACCATTACAATGTCTTTAGGTTCATGACAAGCGCACACTCAGGTGTGTGCACACTTTAGCACTGTACGCATGTCAAACAGGCATGGCGTTAAGTCCAATAATACTGCACAAATACTGTGTAGGGTTCCTGGTCCATAAAGCTGTAACATACTGGGCTGTTCTTGTCTGTTAATTAGATCAGAGCACCAGGACAAGTCCGCTAAAGGCCCATAAAACAAACAGCCACTGAATGCGGGTGCAGGACGGCTCTGACAGAGCATCACCCCCAAACACACGCTACACTTTTACATGCTTCATTTTAAATGGAATGTGCTGGAATACAGAGCTGTAACCAGAAAACCTTGCTCACTGCCCTGTAACACTCGACCTGCACTTTCTGTGCCGGCACATATTGGGGTCGTGTTGGTGGTCAACACGTGTGGGATGTGTGGGCGTATCTTTGCATGAGGCCATGTGTCCATATGGTCCCTTTATATATTCAGAGTATATTTATTTATTTTAATGGTTAATTTTGGATCACTACTGAGCTCTACTGCTTTGCAAAGCTGCTGAAAAATACACAGCCACCGTTGAAGGTACAGCTTGGATTATTACTCAAGGGGCTTTACATAAGGCAGGAGCCATCAGGACCCCAGCAGCCTAGCTCTGACTCATTAGGAAGGCTACATGTCGGACACACTGAGATAATATTTTGTGACATGAATCTCATTGGTCTCTCAGAGCCTGTTTACACCTTGCATTAACCTGTTTCATGGGATCATGTCGAGATAAACCTTGGCGGTTATTTACACATTGCACCACGGTGCGTCTTCAGTTTGTCCAGATCAACGATGGTTTACAGGTCCGAGTAAAAAGCAAATCAAAACGTTGGGAGGTGCTGATAATGTAAAGTTACTTACGATAAAAAAGGCAAAAGAGGCAGCGGTGTAAATTAACTGGATCATAATCCAATTAAAGTGCATTCTGGAGACCTGCCTTTACATGGGCACAAAACATGCACGATAATGCAGGGTGTAACAGGCTCTGTGTCTTACGAAACATAAAATAAAATTGAACAAACTTGTTGAACATGTTTCTACAGGTTCCTCTGTCTTCAATGACAAGACAAGCAGCACACAATTGAGTTCAGATTTAACTAAATGTGTTTGTTTGCAGCGTCTAAAACTCTTACAGAGGCTGCTGCATATGTTTTTTTAAATCACATTCCCATGAGACGCCTAAAAACAGATGACCTTGATGCGTCTCTGTACATCCGAGAGAAACTTAGCTGCTGTTAACTTGACGGAGTTTTTATTAGAGTTATTCTCCACGTTATCATTCCCCGTCTGTCTCCTGCTGTTGTATATTGACCTCATATAAAGCGTTTGCACATTCATGGTTTTTTAAAATGATAAATTTAAAAGGAAAGAGGTTTTTTTCCAGATAGTGGCTTGGCAAGAAGAAAAATTAAGGTAGCTTTACTGGCACTGGTGACCACTGCACTGGAGGTCTAGCATATAATACTGGTGTATATTGAAATCAGAAAGCCCCTTCATCAAATAGTGAACAAAATGGTTCCCCACACATTCAAACACTACTGTGCATCACAACATTCAAGCTTGGTTCAGCCTTTTAACTGGATGATGTCAAATCCAGCCAAAAACTTGCAGCTGCATGTATCAATTTTGGAGTAAAGTTGATGTGCTAGGCTTTTTTTTGCCTTAAATATTCCAAATGTGACAATATGAACAGAGAGAAGCTGGTCCTAGATCTGAACACTTGTGCATATTGATACAGATATTTTTTTTGTGATGGAACCCCTGTTTGTTCCCTTACAGTGGAATCTCTTGGGGCCAGACAAGGTTTTGTAGCAAGAATACACTTCTGGGGACAGAAATCTATGTTATATTCACTGCTAATAAGTGGATGCTCCGTCTTAAACCTGATCCCAAATTCCTCTAGCCCACCAACAACCACCAATGTACATGCTTAATTGGAACATTTTGCAGGCGACTTACTAGCCACGTCTATTGTCAATTCCAATAAGTATGTTTCCAAATTTACCTCAGAATTTCTCATTGTTGTTCCCAGGTGTTCTTACAAAATCACGTCTGGCTCCACGACACCACCATAGGCCCCCAACCACCTAACCACTCGACCATGTGTGTTTGAAGACAATAGAACCACATTTTACAACAGCGTCAGTAGTTGTGCGAATAGCGAAGCCGTGATGTATAGCATGTTCATTCTGTCCAGTCCAGCAGACACAAGGCCTACCTTCTTAGCACTTAAGATGCTTCTTACTAGACATATCGTTCCATATCCTGTGCATCTCCTCTGGTGAGATCTGGTGCACAGTGACCACCCTGCGGTAGCGGCAGAGGCTGTAGCTCATCTTCCAGTGGTTGAAGCCACTGTTCTGAATGGGGTGAACCCCCAGTTTGCGTAAGCACATGCCCACATACACATCCTCGAGATGAATGAGACGGGTGTGGAGGGAAGTCTTATAGATCAACTCTGCCATATCCCCAGAGAACACGTAACCAGTGCCCGAACAGAAGGGAGGGTACTTGCTTTCAGGATACAACTCCCTGGACATGTACCACTTGCTGCGCGTGTCCCGGATGGGCCCTCCGTTTATGACGTGCCCTGTGAAGAAGCGCTGCCTGGGCTTGGCGGTGGGTCTCAAGAGGTTCAGCACCAGGTTGTCCATATTGACAAAGATGTCGCTGTCTGTCTTCATGACGTACTGGGCATTGGGGCAGAAGGAGGACACCCAGCGCATTCCCATCAGGGTCTTCAAGGTTAGGTTGTGGTAGGAATCTATGAAGTCCTCCACAACGATATCATGGAAAATCTGGCTCTCCTGCTCAACCATCTGATTGAGCACGGGCTCGGAATTGTAGCCGAGAAGGAAGAGTGTGACGATGCGTATATCGCTGTACAAGCCCTCATCGCCCCACGTCTCTCGGATGGCCTGCCTGGCATCAAACTCCTTGTGGTTGGTGCTGATGAGGATGAGGAGGAAGGGGGCGTTGCCCTCACATTTGTTCGGTTCGTTGATGATGAAGCGAAAGCTGTGAGGGTTGAGGGTGCGCGTGCGGATGTTGCTGAACGTCACGTTCTTCAGGAGTCTCGGCGAATGCCTGCGGATGGGCATGGACATCTGGCTCACGTAGGCGGTGGATGGCCGGGAGCCGCTGAGGTACCACAGAGCACTGGCCCAGCAGACCACAGTGAGCAGGTACAGACATGACACCTTTGAAGGCATCTCGCCACAACCTGGCTTGCCTGGTCAGCCTGCTGGCCAGTCACGTGCAGTTATTTAAAAAACATCGCTCTGGTTGCGGCGGTCTTTTTGGCACTTAATGTCCAGTCATGCTTGGTTGTATTTAGAGGCATGGTACCAGGAATACCGAGTGTTCAAAGACAAAACCAAGGCCACCATGGCCCTGACGATAACTTCTACTGCATTGGCCAGCCATTTAAGGTCATTTTATATTCATTCACAACCTGGGAGCCAAGTTGCGGTAGACCTCCTAACCATGTCTAGAACTCAAAATCTTGCTGTTGTTTGCTGAAGCTTTGATGAAACACCAAGTCACTCCATCCAGACTCAGGTCCTGTCTGCTAAGATTAGGGTGCATCTGTCATCACTGCAGTGCGTCAGTCTCGGCGGTCATTAATAAAGCATGGAGCAGGTAAAAGCCAGACAATCGACTATGAACAGCTCAAGCTCAGGTGCTGCGGGATGACACAGGATTCTCAGGCAACCTCTTGAAGCAGAAAACATCGGTGCTGTTAGAGTTCAGATATCTGGCTTCCGTTCACTCTTCTCCAGTCCTTCCTCCTGGTGAGCTTGCAGTCTGCAGGAGGGAAAGAAGGCAGGCACAGACGTTTGTGTATGATTGAGATATAAAGATGAAATGTGGAAATCAGAGAGAGAGGGGGAAGGAGAGAGAGAGAGTCTGTGGTTCACACTCTTGCTCTAGAATCCTTCTGCGTGCAGCCTGCCTGTGCTTTAACTCCAATTAAACAGGAAATCAATAAAAGCCTGCAGCTCAAACAGCTTCATTCTCACTGTTCTTTTACCACACCCTGATCAAAAAATCTGCCCAAACCCCTCAAGCCTCTCACACACCTCCGGCACCTCAACCCAATATTCCTGTTTACTAGGATTATATTAGACATTAAAAAAAATACATTAAACTGAGCTCAAATGTGGCATTCCATTCTTTATTCGTCTCATTTCTGCCTCAGTTCCAAGCTGAAACACCATAGGGTTCCTTCCGCACTGCGTTATTGCAGGTACCTATGAAAGATGATCCTCTCTTTCTTTCTTCCTTTCTCCTGTAATGCTGTGAAGTACAAGGGCACATTTTTAACAGCTTGCACAGAGTTATTCTTTGTGCTTTCATGTTTTCTTTTCTCCTTTCTCCCTATCTTATACATACAGACCATCCAACCAATATATCAGAACGCCAATACATTCAGTCGAAAATACAGGTCCACTTTTCTCTCCGGTTGTTAGTCACTGCCAGTCACCCTCCCCACCCCATCCCACCCCCAGGCCAATGTTACTAAAATGTGGACGGTGGATGGTGAGGAGATGCTTCCTTTAAGATGTGAAGCCAGCTGACAATTCATCCTTCACATCCCAACTGTATTGCTTTAGCTAGCAGATGCCTGCTTTGGCTAGCATCGCACTGTGTAATTACTAATTAGGTAGTGGGGTGCCATTCTGCCCACACAGAGAGCAAGGCCAGTGCTTTCTCAGACATCCAGCTTCCGATGGGAGTAGCATCACCCAAAAAGACTCCTGCATGACTTCAACGGCTGGGAGTCCAAGAATGCAGAATTGACCTCTCAGTCCTGCCACCACAGAGCAGGACGTCAGCCAACGTGGGTGTGTTGTAACTAACATAACAGAACAGTAATTTAGGATTCTTCTTTACATCTACATACATCTTCAGACAAAGTATGGATCCTATTGTTGCTGTCCAATTAAAACCATGTATCTCCATTTTTGTGTATTGTCATCATTTGAACAGGGCAGATGTCCTTTGCATCATTTTAAAATTTCATGATGAATGGACCAATAAGAATGGTCCAGAATTACTTAGAATATATATACAGGGGGTCCTCGACTTACGACGTTGATCCGTTCCTACGTCGCGTCGTAAACCGATTTTCGGTGTAAGTCAAAACATACGTACATACTGTACGTAAATAACATACTGTAAGCACTTATCCTATCCTAACACCTATCCTCCTCGGTCCCGAGCCACGTCACCGTGTATTCTTCCGCCGCGCCGCGCACACCAAACACGAAGTTCGCGTTACGACGTTTACGACGCAAAACCACTTACGTCGAAACAAGGCTTTGCACAGTAAACGGGAGATGTGTCGTAAACACGAAACATCATAACTCGGGACTGACGTAACCCGAGGACCTCCTGTAATTAATAATAATTAGAATATATGCAATTAAGGAGTTTTTTTCCTACATGTTTTTAATTGGACTATAACAATATAAATGAGCACAGGTTTAAAGGCGTACACTGTCAGAAAAATTGATTTTGAGGTTTTCCCAACTTACTGTAGACTTTAATACAGTCCGGATCGGAATACTACATTCTCCAAAGAGTCTATTATCAGTTTGAAGTGTGTTTTAAACTCTTCATGAAGTTTACTAACGATTCAATGGTAACCATCACGCCAGATTTTACGTCTGAATATTGCTCTTTCTAGGACAAGTGCCTTTACATGAACAGAGCAGTGGTCGTGGGCACATTTTTTAAAAGCACATATATAGCTATACTTTCTCATTTTCTTGGTTTCTTGTTCTCTGACAGTCTTTTATTGACCGTAGAAAGATGCAACTATAGGAAAAAAATGACTACTCATACACTCACAGAAAAAAGATATGGTATAGGGACACTGTTGGACACTAAAGGTACAGAATAAACAGACCTTTAAAAAAATACAGCAGTGGTTTTGAAGTCCAGTTTTGTTTTATATCGTTTCATTACAGAAATGTGTAAAATAAAAGAACATCATAAAACTCCTGGAGGTGAAAAGGGACGTATGAAATCAACAACTTTCAAATCTACAATTATAATTAAAGAAGGTACAATTGTTTCTTAATTAAAGAGACCACCACAGTAACAGTGTAGGGTACACACAGAGTAGGTCTTTACGTTGTGCTGTGGAGGTATAACCAGAGTCAGTGGTCAAATGTTTAAAAAAATGCTTTTGTGACTGAAAGCTTGTCAATTTTTCCTTCTTCGAGAACAACTACCGTTCTGTTAACACATGCAGAGCAGTGGTTTGAATTCCTGGCAGCTCTATCTGGCAAACGTGAATTACTTGATGCATCTGAACGCCTCCACAAACAGGAATAACAAAACATCAGTTCCTCTCCAAAATATAAATGCATACAGAGTGTGGATGGATGTTTTGAACCTTAGTCAAGTGTTGCCTACACCGCATGTCCAAAACTCGTAGACATCTTTTGTACACAGTAACGTGCACAGCTTGTATAATCTCAGCTGGAAAGCACACAATGAAGTGGGAAGTTCTGGAGGAGCTGCACATAAGCTTATGGTCACTATGCCCAATGCCAAGCATCAGTTGGAGGGGTATTAAGCAAAGCTGTATCTAGCTGTGGAGAAGTGTGTTTTTACAGAGGTGGAGAGCAGTCTGAGACCTCTTAGATGAGATGGAAGGGCTTCTTCGATCCAGAACGGATCATCCATCTCAGTGCCTGCCCTCACTAATGATGGAATCTCCGGGTTTAATGCAAACTAATCCTCACAGACATGTACCAGCCTCTAGTGTAAAGCCTTCCAGGAAGAGCAGACACAATTACTGCAGACAAGGAGGATAAACTACCTATTAATATCCCTTGATTTCAGAAGAAGTGATGGAAAAGGTGGTGTCCAAGTTCATTCAGTTGGAAACTATTCTCACAGAAATCACTGACATTATCAGAGAGAGGCGCTGCAAAATAAATCATGATAAAAATAATATCTCTAACAATCTCCGACAAGCAGCATGCACAGATATGTTTCAAATCACACATGGCAGCTCTAAAGGAACTTTGGGGACTGTGGAATCGATAAAAACAGCCCATTTGTTTCTGTGAGGAAGACAGAGGGTCTGGCCTGTGTTGTTAATAAAGCCCAACAGAATGATGCAGAAGGAGTGGGCTCTGTAAGAACAGAAACAGAGCCATTTTCTCTCAAATGTTCATTTGCTTGTGTAAAATGAATGCTCTGGAGAAGCTGCATATGAGGCTAAGGTCACCATAACCAATGCCAGAGGGATGACAGCCAGCAGTGTAGGGCTGGACAATAATTCAATATCAGTGTAATTGCAATATAAAATGTTTCAATAGCGATGATATGATTTTTATACACATTTTCAGTATTTCCAATGTGTATTATTTACAGCATTTGTCACTGTCGTTCATAGGTTCACGGCCCTTAGTTTTAAAAACATCAAGAGGTTTTAGTTTGATGGTGATGTCATGTTGCTGTCAGTTCTTGGCAGATTTTCTGGGGTTTTTTTTTTTATTTATTGTTCATATCGATATCGGAATTAAGAAATATATCGTGATACAAATCTTGGTCATATCGTCCGGCTCTACAGGAGCGACAGAGCACCGTCCTATTCTTCTGGGATGAGTTGGAGTGCCATTTGTGATCCTAAATAAAATCATCCAACATTAATGCTTGTACCTCACTGATATTAATACCTCACTGGAGGACCACGAGAATATATTTAGCAGCTACTCAACACACTAGAAGTTTCGTTATCAGAGCAAAAAAGGAGAACACCAGCAGCCAGGGGCATTTTCTCTCTCGAGTTATGTTTCTTGGGTCTCCATTACGTGTTTTGAGCCTGTAATCTCAGTGTTTGCTAGCACTGAGGGATATGGGGTGATCTGTCTAAGGCAGGGGTTCATTCATTCACTCATTTTCTGTAACCACTTATCCAGTTCAGGGCTGCGGTGGGTCTGGAGCCTACCGGGAATAACTGGGCGCAAGGCAGGAACACATTTACTCACCTACGGACACTTTTGAGTCGCCAATCCACCTAACAACGTGTGTTTTTTGGACTGTGGGAGGAAACCGGAGCACACGGAGGAAACCAGTGGCGGATGCTGGTCTTTCAAGGAGGGGAAGCTCAATTTAGGCCTATATCATAAAATTTGTCGGTTTATTTATACGTAAATTCTACCCTCCGTTCCTTTTCAAGAAAATGATCTGTGACCGTCGTACCAACAAGGCGTCTTTTCCAGGGACTTGACTAAAAAAATGTGCATATTAAAACAAATGTAATCCAGTTTAAATAAATACTCCTTTCAAAATTAAGTACTTCAGTCGCCAGTCCTTCACAGGGCAACACACACACACACACCTACGGACACGTTTGCGTCACCAATCCACCTACCAATGTGTGTTTTTGGACTGTGGGAGCACCTGGAGGAAACCCACGCAGACACAGGGAGAACACACCACACTCCTCACAGACAGTCACCCGGAGGAAACCCACGCAGACACAGGGAGAACACACCACACTCCTCACAGACAGTCACCCGGAGGAAACCCACGCAGACACAGGGAGAACACACCACACTCCTCACAGACAGTCACCCGGAGGAAACCCACACAGACACAGGGAGAACACACCTCACTCCTCACAGACAGTCATCCGGAGCAGGACTCAAACCCACAACGTCCAGGCCCCTGGAGCTGTGTGACTGCGACACTACCTGCTGCGCCACCCTTGTAACATATATGCCTAAGAAATTCAAAATGACAGCACAAAGTAAACTTTATACTCTCCACTGGGGCCCAGCCTATAAAGCTTAGGGCCCTGGGTAGGTAGTACTCAGATTTCTTAAGTTCCTTACTGTAACTCCCCCGCCTTCACCTACTCCTTTCCCTGCCTTTTCTTTTGTGCTGAGTGCAGGTCAGTCCATGGTCACATATCCACGGCTCCATGCTGTGAGGAGGTTCAACAAAGGGTACCCTTAATGTTCATGTGGCAATACTTCCCCCCAGCTGATTGTGTGTGTGTGTGACCGCAAACAGACCTGAGCTTCACTTTCACTGGTGGAGGCGGCAGCTTCAAATTCGCTGTAATAGGCATTGATTGAGCAGGGTGACCTTTCTGTGAGTGCTCCACACACACCCACTTACACCGGCAGAGGGAAAGAAATGGTCCTACTCATAAAACACACTTAACATCAAACACACACCAGCACACGCTCACTGCAGGCCTCTTCTCAGCTCTAACAGCAGCAGTGACTGCCACGCCAGGTGATATCCAGCCTTTAATTTAACATCCCATCGAGGGACCAAACCACAGGTCACTTTTAAAGAAAGAGAAAACAAATATTTCCTTCACTCTAAATGTAGCAGGGCAGCAAAGGCATACATTTTCCAGATGCTTGCTTCTGTACTTTTCCAAAGACCAAAGCAGACATGAGCTAATGAAGTTTATACCCTGCTTATTATTATCTCTGTATATGTTACATGTGGGCGGCACGGTGGTGCAGCAGGTAGTGTCGCGGTCACACAGCTCCAGGGGCCTGGAGGTTGTGGTTTCGATGCCCTCTCCGGGTGACTGTCTGTGAGGAGTTGGTGTGTTCTCCCTGTGTCTGCGTGGGTTTCCTCCGGGTGCTCCGGTTTCTTCTCACAGTCCAAAAACACACGTTGGTAGGTGGATTGGCGACTCAAAAGTGTCCGTAAGTGTGTGAGTGTATGAGTGAATGTGTGTGTGTGTGTGTTGCCCTGTGAAGGACTGGCGCCCCCTCCAGGGTGTATTCCCGCCTTGCGCCCAATGATTCCAGGTAGGCTCTGGACCCACCGCGACCCTGAATTGGATAAGCGGTTACAGATAATGGATGGATGAATGAATGAAAGTTACATGTGTAATCACAAAATCACAAAATGTGAGAAAACTAAGCAAAAAAAAAGCCTGGAGTAATAAGAGAAATAAGCTTTTGCATAATGCTTCTTGCTGGTGGACGCTCAGGCGTTTGGTCCAGAGCCTATCACAGATGTTTCATTAAGACCCATGAGAACCGTTAACCAGTGGATAATGGGTATAAATAATATATAAATTCACATCTGAACAGTTCTTTTTTAGTGTTTGAAAACATTCAATAAGCTGGACTATGAGGCATGATGATGTAATCATAAAGGACAGCAGTTCTGAAAACTCCATGAAAACTTTCACTTATTTTCCTTAACTTTTCTCTTCTTTATTCTAGAGGATCTTCTAAAAAATGAATACCTCCTGAAAAACGAATAACTTCAGTTTAACGGCTCTGGTGCTACGTTAGATGTAAACGTTAGTCGGTGTGTGCAGAACTAGTGCAACAATTTCTGCAATTACTTTACCAAACTTAATCAACAGACGTTTGGCATTTAAAGCGCGTTCCTGCTAATTTTCCATTATCTCTCGTTCAGGCCTGGCTCACACACGGGCAAAGCTGAGGCCTAATGAAGCCGAGCTGTATGCTCGCCAGAGGCTGATAATGAATGACGAAGGGGACAACGCTGGTGATGTATGACAGCGTTAATGTCTGCCTCCTCTATAAAGCCACAGGGCTTCAAACTGAATGGCAATTACATCACGCCTCTGACACTTTCTTTTTCTGTCTGTCTCTCTCACCCTATCTTCCTCTGTGTTGCAACTGTTTCATTTATCTGGTGTCAAAAGGCGGTGGTGGCTTAAAGGATTTTGGGAAGGGACATTTGGGACATTACTAACACACACACAAACACACACAGAGTTTAACTTTGGTGTGAAGGCATTTGACCTCTTGTCCAATCTGAATACAGCAGTGTATTTCAGAAAAAAAAAGAAAAAAAAGAAAAGGAAGCTCCAGCAGCTGGTTGTTGTGGGTCGCTTACTTGTAGCCGCGGGATACAAATCTGGACAGTGAGGAGGCAGAGCAATTAACCTTCGACTTGGCACTGTCCTTACCTGCCACCACCATCACTGTGTGTGTGTTTGTTTGTTGGTGACTACACTATCACTGGTTGGACAATCTGTGACAGATGGCTTTAATGTGTGTGTGTGTGTGTGTGTGTACACTCTCTCCTGAAAATCACTGATGCTGGTGTTTTTGCTCTGTCCTCTCTGCAGGAGGTCAACATCTCACTGAGTAAACACTAGGGTGCACAGGAGCAAAACTGTCACAACAAAATCATAAGGATTTACGCGCTACACATCAAAGGGTTTAGGGACACCTAGCCTTTCACTCTAACAATAATAATAATAAAAACATTATTATATTAAAGCTCACATGTCGCAAGCATTGACATTTATATGAATTAATAATGGTTATGAAGTCAAAACCATAAACGCATTTACACATACAATCAACATAAGGTGACTGCACACTCAAACAATAAACGTTCGCTCGGTGCTTTATCACATATTTAAATTAGAGAAATATTATCTCCAGCTGTTGTTTTAAAGTGTCCCCAATGTAAACCAGGGAACTTTAATGTGATAAATATAATAAACAATAACTTACTCGCAATTCATTAAAAACATCCATTCAAGATCGCCCATTCTGCCAAGTAGAAGTTTTGGTGTATTTTTCGTGCACTGCCTATCAAAAGGGGCGGCATTGGTGGCGCAGCAGGTAGTGTCGCAGTCACACAGCTCCAGGGACCTGTCTGTGAGGAGTGTGGTGTGTTCTCCCTGTGTCTGCATGGGTTTTCTCTGGTAGACTCTCTGTGAGGAGTGTGGTGTGTTCTCCCTGTGTCCACATGGGTTTCCTCCGGGTGACTCTTTGTGAGGAGTGTGTTCTCCCTGTGTCTGCATGGGTTCCCCCGGGTGACTGTCTGTGAGGAGTGTGGTGTGTTCTCCCTGTGTCTGCATGGGTTTTCTCCGGGTGACTGTCTGTGATGAGTGTGGTGTGTTCTCCCTGTGTCTGCGTGGGTTTCCTCCGGGTGACTCTCTGTGAGGAGTGTGGTGTGTTCTCCCTGTGTCCACATGGGTTTCCTCCGGGTGACTGTCTGTGAGGAGTGTGTTCTCCCTGTGTCTGCGTGGGTTTCCTCCGGGTGACTGTCTGTGAGGAGTGTGGTGTGTTCTCCCTGTGTCTGCATGGGTTTTCTCCGGGTGACTGTCTGTGATGAGTGTGGTGTGTTCTCCCTGTGTCTGCGTGGGTTTCCTCCGGGTGACACTCTGTGAGGAGTGTTGTGTGTTCTCCCTGTGTCCACATGGGTTTCCTCCGGGTGACTGTCTGTGAGGAGTGTGGTGTGTTCTCCCTGTGTCTGCGTGGGTTTCCTCCCACAGTCTAAAAACACACGTTGGTAGGTGGATTGGCGACTCAAATGTGTCCGTAGGTGTGAGTGTGACTGTGTGTGTGTGTCTGTGTTGCCCTGTGAAGGACTGGCGCCCCCTCTAGGGTGTATTCCCACCTTGCGCCCAATGATTCCAGGTAGGTTCTGGACCCACCGCGACCCTGAACTGGATAAGGGTTACAGATAATGAATGAATGCCTATCAAAAGTTGAGACCCTTTTGAGAGTTGATTTGAGATTTCTTTCTGTTTAAAAACAAATGTTCCATGTGTCACTCTTAAAGGGCCCATATCGTAAACAAGGAAACTTAGCTGTAGTGTGTAGATGCTAAGGCTAAGGTTTTCATTTTGAGTTATATGCATATTCTCAAGCTATCTGCATGACAAGTAGCACTTTCTGAAGTTTTTGCCAAAAGTGAGGAAATGGGATCTGTTCGTTTGATCAAAAAAAAAATCATGTTTTGTGAATCAATTAAGAACATTTTACAAGAGAATTTATGCATCAGTTTTCCGTAATGTCATTTTTATCCAAAAGAGGTGAGTGATAGCTAGTAATTGGCATCAAGTGAACACACACAGGGAGAGAGAGAGAGAGAGAGAACTGCTCCCGGAGTCAGACGTGTTACAGAGGTGTGTACGTTCTTCTTGATCTTGTGTTGAAGACACTTGAAAGAAGCGAGGAAAAATGTGGATTAAAATGGGTCACAGTTGCCTAGCTCTAACAAGTAACCAAAAAAGTGTGTGTGTGTGTGTGTGAGCGCGAGAGTAAGTCTCATGGTTTGATAAAGAATTTACATATGTAAGTGTGTCAGTTGTCCAGCTTCCCCTTCCCATGTTCCTCATAATGAGTACATTCAGAAAATGGTGCGTCTATTGTGAAGACGTACAGTTGTATGATTTGATAAAAATAATTTTGAACAAAGTGAAATGTTCTGGAGCACAAGCACATGAGCCGGCCCATATAGCAGACACACGTGGGTCTAATCTGTGCCACTTCTCTCTCTTATGACTGGCAATGATTCGGCCCAGATTTGGTCCAAAACACACATGAAATCTAGTCCAAATATTGTCCGTATGTGGCTGTGTTGATGGACTCACCTTGAAAAGTCATTCAAGGCTAAATGTGGGCCATAAGAGAACTGCAGATGTGGGCCACACTGGGTCAAACATTCATTCCTATCTAGGTAAGGTCTCCATGCCAAATATGGACTAGAGTGTATAAAACTACTGTTATTAGGTTGTAAGCAGTGTAACTTCATTCTGCAATACATTTCAGATGAGTTGGAGTGGCATTTAATATCCAGAACTGTCTGCAAAATTATGGATACAGCAAACAAAAGACCAAAGAGCTTAGAAAATCTGACATTAATGAGAACTAATGCATTTGTAAAATAAATGAGATACAATTCATTGAAATTCAAATTACTCACATTAAAAACTGGCCTGGTTTTAACACACAAGCTGCAAATAGAAAACTATTCTGCAAATGATACACATACATGTCATCCCTCTTTATACTGAGACCCGACAATTTATGCAAATTCATGCAGTGCTTTTGCATAACAACAGATGGTCATGGATGGATCTTTCTCTTTAAGACCTGTGTTACATAATAAACTGCCCATGTGTCTTTTAAGGTAGAGAAACAAGCCTCGATAAATCACTGCAGAATAGATTGGCATGTAATGGAGTAGAAAGCACTAAGTGCTTATCCAGTGCTGCCCTGACCCACTCGTAATTCGCTCAAAATTCATTTATTTGCCTACATCGTCTGAGCTTTCTCAGAGCACATTTGCACTGTATCATAACCAATACAAAATGTTCTATTTATGGTGTCACTGAAGTAATCTTAAATAATAATAATAATAAAAAAGACTACATTTACTTTAGCATAATACATCAGCCTTTTCCTTAAACATCAGTCTTCAAACATTACTTTATGCTTCGCACAAAACCTTCTTTAGTTCTTGTGCAGCAAGATTCATTCATTATCTGTAACCCTTATCCAGTTCAGGGTCGCAGTGGGTCCAGAGCCTACCTGGAATCATTGGGCACAAGATGGGAATACACCCTGGAGGGGGCACCAGTCCTTCACAGGGCAACACAGACACACACACATTCACTCACACACTCACACCTACGGACACCTTTGAGTCGCCAATCCACCTACCAATGTGTGTTTTTGGACTGTGGGAGGAAACCCACACAGACACAGGGAGAACACACCACACACCTCACAAAGAGTCACCCGGAGGAAACCCACACAGACACAGGGAGAGCACACCACACACCTCACAAACAGTCACCCGGAAGAAACCCACACAGACACAGGGAGAACACACCACACACCTCACAAACAGTCACCCGGAGGAAACCCACACAGACACAGGGAGAACACACTAACTCCTCACAAACAGTCACCCGGAGGAAACCCACGCAGACACAGGGAGAGCACACCACACACCTCACAAACAGTCACCCGGAAGAAACCCACACAGACACAGAGAGAACACACCACACTCCTCACAGAGAGTCACCCGGAGGAAACCCACGCAGACACAGGGAGAACACACCGCACTCCTAACAGACAGTCACCCGGAGGAAACCCACGCAGACACAGGGAGAACATGTTTTTCTAAAACCACTGTGCTGTTGAAGGTAGTAATTCTTGTCGTTTTTTTCCCTAATTTCAAGCAATAGATTCCACCCATATTTGAAGTCTCCCCAAATCACAATGTTTTTGTTGAACTAGAACTGTCCTTATGCTGCTTCTCTAAAGCACTTGGAATCACCATTGTGTATGAAAGATACACTATAAATAAACTTGTCTTGCCTTTCCTTTCCAGCCACTTTATCTTTTGGACTTGCTGCTAACACAACCCCACTGGATGGTTCAAAACCCTTGGAGGAGAACACTAACTGCCCAGTTCTGTTACATCAACCAACAGATGGGCCACGCTGGCTAGGGCCATCCCACAGAGAGAGAGAGAAAGGAGGCCAGCAGTACTCTCTTAGACTCCCTGTCTAATGGCTGAGATGTCACCATATTGAAGTCAGGTTCTCCATATGGTGGATTCCACTAAAACAGGTAAATTTGGAACAGTTCTTTCTGTGTGTTTTGGCTACACTACTGCTTCAGTCCATTTCCCAGAATTTCCTTGTCCACAATAAAATGCAAAACAGTGGAAAGGGTACGTGTGAATGTCCTGTCCTTTCCACCACACTAATTTGTTTACATGCTGCGGTTGAGTGTCAGTTTTTGATGTACGGCTTATTTGTGACAATGCACTGCTTCTCAAAGCAATAGAGTGTATTCAGCACAAATCACTTATTACTCTTACAAGATTTTTGTAAAGCTTTCCCACCGCTACTGCATGTGTACACACCTACAGCGCTATTGTCATACTTCTGTTGAGCACTGAAATATTTATTTAACACACTGTATAAACACGTTTCTAAGAAAATGCAATTAGTATTCACGTAGTCTTACTCTCCGCGTTGCCTTCAGAGAAGAGCCGGTCTCTTTCTTAGCGAGTGCGCAAACACAATGTAGAAAATACCCTGAAATGCTGCAGTGGCTGTACAGACACAGGGGTCACACTGTGAGGTCTTTCCTTAGTCACATGTTAAATACAATTCTAATAACTCATTCTTCTCAAACATATGATCTGATTACTCTTTGCTCTGTAAACCTAATGCTGAAACTCCCATCGCTAATTATGTCCAGGTTCTCCCTAGCTATGGACATTAATGCATGCATTCTTTTGCTGGGAATCATCTTTGGCATTAAATATTATAATATTTCTCATATACTCCATGGTATCACAGCAGCACATGAAGTTTTTTCATCTATCGATTTATGAAGACAGCTAAAACTAATCAATACTATCTGAGAAGAAGAAGAATACAACGCATACATGGCTTCACGTTAAGCAGTATGTGCAGCAGGAGGACATTTAACAGCTCACATTTCAGCCCCAAGTGAATACAT
Source organism: Hoplias malabaricus (assembly GCF_029633855.1). Taxonomy (NCBI): domain Eukaryota; kingdom Metazoa; phylum Chordata; class Actinopteri; order Characiformes; family Erythrinidae; genus Hoplias; species Hoplias malabaricus. The sequence goes on along the minus strand of NC_089802.1, from coordinate 72,774,149 downwards.
TCAAGGCCAGTGCTGCTAAACTGTTTGCCAGGGAGGAGTTCAGGACAAGTTTATGTCAAGTTCATAAATCCTCCATGACAGAAAATGTCAGAGGAAGCCACATTTAATAACCCAGAGATACGCAGTGTGCCATAAGCAATCACAACTGACCGGCATTACTTCTGAATGGCTGCCATTTTGTATGTCATGTCAGAATGTTAGAAGAAGGTTGGTAGATTAATGAATTCAGCTACAAATATGCAGTTTATGGAATCTTCACAGAAAATCACTGTGGAAAAAGAATACGACGCTCTGGAGCAGGTGCACGAGCCTAACACACCATGCTCAATGCCAGTTTTGCCAACGGATAAAAAGCCCATTGAGCTGTGAAGCAGTGGAACTGCATTCTCTGGAGTGATGAAGTACCATCCAGTACCTGTTTGGAGAGGTATTTGTGATTGAAACCTAATCGTCCAACATAGCACCTGACCTATTAATACATTTGATTTCAGATGAAACGAGCACATGTGAACCATACAATGGAGGCTGCTATAGACTTTGTTATTTTAGGATCATGAGCTACAGTTGCGCAGTTCAATCAGGGGTCCGCAGTCATGTATAAAAACCGGGCCAAGATTTTATTCCCAAGATTGTAAACAGCATTTCATTAACTCTACAAATTGACAGTCCTGCTCATCATTAACCTAAATGCTGGGAGTACTGGCACAGCATTCACCAGAGGCCTATTTTAGATCCTTCATTGAGCCAAATGAGAACCATTACATCTTCGTATTGATAGAAAAGGCCAGCACAGATCTGCTGCTTGGCAACAATCATTTAAAAAGCTCTATGTCTTCCTCACACAAGCACTTAACACCACATAAACATCACTAAGATCTAATTGGAATTTAAGTTTGGTTTCCTCTTACCGCCATTAAATCCTGAAGCACTCCTGAAGGGTATGACACATTGCTTCATACCAGTGCATGGAAGTGTGGGTTTTGACCAAAAGCAGACAAAGAGAAGAGTAAGAGCTGAGAGCCACACACCTCAGCGGTCACATGTTCTGGACACATCTTTGCATATCTTTTTTTTTTAGTCAAGTATCAAATTCATATGCGTTAAAGCTGATTTGGTTTTTAAAAGACATGGATTACCACTGATTTCTTTGAAGCCATATATTTCATGCTCCTAAATCTGGCTGCAACAAAAGCCTAAATGAACCTCTACAGAATGGATGTATAAATAAATTCTACCAACAACTCAATATGGAAACTGGTTTCACAATTCAATATTCTGTTTGATTCTTGCCCCTTCCAGGGTGTGTTCCTGCCTTGTGCCCAGTGATTCCAGGTAGGCTCTGGACCCACCGCGACCCTGAACTGGATAAATGCTTAAAGTCAATAAATGAATGAACGAACGAAAAATTGTTTGATACTAAACTTCAAACACTATAATGACTGTAATCGTGATGTTACACCCAGTATTATATGTGATGACAATTTGCTTTTTTCATTCATTCATTATCTGTAAGCGCTTATCCAGTTCAGGGTCACGGTGGGTCCAGAGCCTACCTGGAATCATTGGGTACAAGGCGGGAATACACCCTGCAGGGGGCGCCAGTCCTTCACAGGGCAACACACACACACACACACATATTCACAAACTCACAGCTACGAACACTTTTGAGTCACCAATCCACCTACCAACGTGTGTTTTTGGACTGTGGGAGGAAACCGGAGCACCCGGAGGAAACCCACGCAGACACAGAGAGAACACACCACACTCCTCACAGACAGTCACCCGGAGGAAACCCACGCAGACACAGGGAGAACACACCACACTCCTCACAGACAGTCACCCGGAGGAAACCCACGCAGACACAGGGAGAACACACCACACTCCTCACAGACAGTCACCCGGAGCGGGAATCGAACCCACAACCTCCAGGCCCTGCTGCTGCACCACCGTGCCGCCCTAATTAGCTTCCCCCCTTAAATATTAGTCCTAGGTACAGTTTATACAGTTTTATAAAGAAATTAGATGGTAGTTTTACTGAGTGTCTTGGAGAATCTGCCACAGTTCTTTTACGATGTTGGATTGTCACACTACATTTATCATGCAAAAACTCAGGAACCTTCATAATGTTTTTTATTTATTTAATAAACGTTGAACGTAACCTAATTTTTAATAAGTTGCTTTCTTTATAGACATACAATTATTATTTTTTTAAACATTATTATTAGTAGTAAAGTAAATCTATAATGTTCCTGTACTGAATGAACAATGCAGAATTCATCAAATAAATATCTATAAATCGATTAGGGTGCCTAACACTTTTGCACAGTACTGTGTGTGTGTGTGTGTGTGTGTGTGTGTGTGTGTATATATATGGGCACATTTTATGACAGTATGCTGTGGTTAATACCTACTAAAATTGAATTAAGAAAGTGCACCCAGTGAACCGATGACCTTGAATCATGGATACCCAAGGCTTGCTGATTGCGCTTTGTAGATATGTTTCAGTGAGCATTTGATGGATTAATGGATGGAGGACTGCCTAGATGTAGTCTTCTAGATTGGGGTATGCTTGGTAAGTCATATGCAACTGTTCCAGTGTCTTTCCTTTCCTTTTCCAGTGTATTTCCTTTCTCCCGTTATTACCATATTTAAACAACTAGAAACTTATTTCTCTGCTCATAATGTACACACACTTCTACTGGATGAAAATTTTATCTTAAATGAAAGCTGACAAAAACATTGATAAATAAGTCGCCTGCTCTCTTTCTCTCTACACATATAGAAGAAGAAGTATAATAATAATAATAATCCCACCTTGTGCCCAATGATTCCGGGTAGGCTCCGGACCCACCGTGACCCTGAACTGGATGAGTGGTTACAGAAAATGAATGAATGGATGATAATAATAATAATAATAATAATTTATATATAAAAAAGACATGACATTTCCGATGCACATGCACACTCTGCAGCATGCAGCACAAAATCATAGCTCTAGATCCCCAAATTAATGTACTGATGTACCTTTAAAAAACAAAAACAAACAAAAAAATAATATTATTATAAATATATATGAATACATAGGATTCACTAACTGCTAAAGGTGTTACACTGTGATTCATATCACGTTCACAAAAACATCAACAAGCATCATGATGTTAATTCTCTGCTATGTCAGTTACCCTTAGAATACACTGACATGGCAAACTGTGAAAATACTCAGCGTACACACACTCTGCAGGGAACTTTACAAAGTTAAATACATTTAGTGGTTAGCTGCTGGATTTCACAGGTTGGGAAAATAAACTGTGGCCTGTGGAGAAGCGATAGGACCTTTAATATGTTCCCAAAGTGTTCAACTCAGCCCACCACGTGCCATGTTCAAGCATTTTCTAAATTAAAGACATGTTGACTTTTTATTTTGTCATTTGACCCACACAGGTTCATATGAAGCTAGCCTTGTTTCATTGTTTTGCTCAGGACTAGGTTTTCCCATCACCCACAAGGGCTCACAGTAGCTGGACAGCCCAGAAGCCTAAGGGTCAGCCTGAAATCAATACACAGAAAGGAAATGTGAGGCTGAATTGCTGACAAAAGCAGAAGCTGATTTGGTATAATTGGGGGTGTCGTGTAGCTTAGCCTACGCATTAGCTAATGCATTCTTATACACACAGCCTATAGCAACTCATAACGCTTTAACCCTATAGAACTGAGTCAGAAACACCAGCATTGACCACAGAATTCAACCGAAGTGGCCTGACTAACACACTGTGTCTACAGTTAGCCATAAAATATGTCCTTCTCAGAGCTGCTGGGAACGAGTCAAACTCTTAAGACGCCTTGTCCAAAAACATATGAACGCTGTTTAGGCTGTATATCCATTCAGCAGCGTCACATGACCCGATACTGAACACGTTGCTCGTCTCCCTGCCTTTTGTACTGAGGGAAGGACACAAACCCTACAAAACACACATTTGGAAACAACAAAACCGGCTTATTAAGATGGACCCGTTATAAAAATAGGTGAAAAGGGCTACTGAAAAGATACAATGCCTTCACCTACCTTTTCTCTCCCGTTGCAGCCTCTGTTGTGGTAGATGCTCTCCGTTTGGCTGCTGACCCTTGTACTGAAATGAGGCGCATTTATTTCCCACCTGTTTTCAGACAATCCCCGCCCCTCCAGCGTTGTGATTGGCTCCGCGGTCACACTTACAACCAATCAGCGGGAGGAGTTGGAACAATCAGCCCGTGAAGATGCGAATAATTATCCGTTTTTAGAGGAAACAATGTGATCCAAAACTTAAGGGTAAATCGATATTGTGTCATTCATATTTCACCATTTTCCTCATCATTTCAGAATTTGAATCTTATAAAATGGTGTGATGCAATATGCTGCTTCTATTTAAGAATGCTGAATACGCTGAATACCTAGCTGAATTATATATAGTGACTACAAACATTTCCTATGAATGCCTCATAATCCCATTCTATGACGCTATATTTTATGCTATCTACTTAATATTTGTTCAGCTACTATTTTTATAACGTGTATTTTTGTATTTTATATATATTCTGGGTTTGTTATTTTTACCTTTGTCAGTGTTGCAACAAAAAGTGTTACAGCACAAACGTTATTCATTTAAAAAAGCTTTACAAGCCAATCCCAACGCAGGAGGCGGGATTTAGCGTGCTTGCCGAATACGGGTGGAATGAAAATAACGCTGCAGGGGCGGGAGACTAGCAGCCCGTTCAGAATGCAGATCGAAGGTATTGAACCTCTGTGGGAACACAATGACTCTTCTTTCTTTCGCTCTTATGTTTGCATAGCTGAATGCCAACCAATCTACAAATCTGCAGAATTGAGTGTTATGCCCTAGAATTATAGAGACTGTTAATCTAACAAAGAGGAAAGACAATAATACAAATGCATTAAAATGTTAAATGTTTGACCAACTGTATCAGTCCAATCAAAAACATCTTAACACCTTCAAAACATCCAGTTACAGGAATCGCAGTCACACAGTTCCAAGGGCCTGGAGGTTGTGGGTTTGATTCCCGCTCCGGGTGACTATCTGTGAGGAGTTGGTGTGTTCTCCCTGTGTCTGCGTGGGTTTACTCCGGGTGACTGTCTGTGAGGAGTTGGTGTGTTCTCCCTGTGTCTGCGTCGGTTTCCTCCGGGTGACGTTCTGTGAGGAGTGTGGTGTGTTCTCCCTGTGTCTGCATGGGTTTACTCGGGGTGCTCCGGTTTCCTCCCACAGTCCAAAAAAATATAACCACACACGTTGGTAGGTGGATTGGCGTGTGTGTCTGTGTTGCCCTGTGAAAGACTGGCGCCCCATCCAGGGTGTGTTCCCGCCTTGTGCCCAATGATTCCAGGTAGGCTCTGGACCCACCGTGACCCTGAACTGGATAAGCGCTTACAGATAATGTGTGTGTGTGTGTGTGTGTGTGTGTGTGTTTATAAACTTGGACAGTAATGAACACAGGCAAGTTTAGGTGTATTTAAGAGAATTTTATTGATCAATGCATAAGCGATATAAGAAACTCCTCTCTAACCAGCCTGAAGACATCTCAGAAGTCCAGCTAAACAAAGGTGGATAAAAGAGCCACCTACAATTATCAAGAAAATAAAATCATCAGCAAAATTACAAACAAGTAATTTAATAAACAAGCAAAAGATACATGAAAGATATGTGAAATATAAAGGAATACAGCAAAACAAAGAAAAAAAGAAAAATAAATGCATAATATATTCCCTTTATGAATTGCACACCAGGTGCTTCATATAAAGCTTTTTTAAAAGATTCAATGTGCAGAATAGCAACACTGGATAACTGTAAAATGAATACAAAACATTCTGAGTAAATAGTGACGACCGTCTCTCCATGGACAGAATAGGGCAATATCTGAAGGTTTGTGAAGGGTGTGTATAAAAAGGCTGCAATGGCTGATTGCACTTGAAATGAAAGGTGACATCAGACGTTATCAATCATCATCATCATCGTCATCATAATATCTGTTTCGTTTAATTTGCTCCTCTACAGTCAACGAGTCCGGTTCCTCTCCCCACAGGACGCTGTCTCCAGCCAGTAAGCTGGCATCTTTGGTGTCAGAATTATCGAGCCTCTCCTTGTCCCTCTCCTCTGCAGTTTGCTTGCCTGCCACCTCCCTTGTCTCCATTCCAAAATCCATAAGATCATCCAGCAGAGAAACTGCTGATTTTGTGCTGGATTTTTTGCTGTGAACGTTCTCCTTAAAGTCCAACAGCAACCCTGAGCTCTCCCCAAAGCCTGCAAATATGTCATCCAGGAACTTGGAGGCACTGAACTTGGATTCCTTGAGAGGATCCTCACTAACCACGTCTTTGGCCTGCTGATGCTCTAGTTTGGGGTCAGATAGGCCTTGAGTGTTGGCACTTGGAGATACCCAGGGTTGGTCCTGGTCCAGTAACTGTAAAATGTCAGCATGCCTTATCTTGCTGGTGTTGACTTCCTCTTTGACGGTTACCTGAGAAGAAGGTGGTGCAAATGATCTGAGGTCTAGAAGATTTGGCTGCGCTTTAATGTCACCCCACCCCAAACTTGTGGTATCACTGTCAAATAACAGGTTACGGTTGTTGTTGTTGTTGTTGTTGTTGTTATTGTTTACATTTCCATTGGCTGTCTCTTGGTCTGTAGTCCCACTGTCTATCATAGTCACCTTTACAGCATCTGCTTCTCCTTTTCCATCACGTCCATCTTCTTTCAAATTTTCCACATACTCAGTCTCCTCTTCTAGATTCACGTTATCTACTCTTTCCTCAATTCCCTCTTCTTTTTCCATCTTCTCTTCCAGACTTTTCTCTCCATTCATCTCTACAATCTCTTCCTCTTCTTGTTTTTCCGGTTCACCTTCCATTTGCTCAACCTTGTCTTCCATACCATGCGATGCCTCTGTAGCTTTAGGTTCTTCATTGACAGTTGCCATCACCTCAGTTTTTGCTGGAGGTGGCTCTGAAGCCTTCTCTTCAAATTTAGAAGGTTCTGCTGGAGCTATCACCTGGTCACCACCATTTTCCTTAAGTCTGCCTTCTGTTTGATTTTCACTGGCGGTATCCTCTTTTGTGGGTGATGTCTTCTCTCTTAGTGGCCTCTCTTTGGTTTTCTCTTGTGGCACAGGCTCGTCTTGAGGAGGCCAGGTAGGCTTGACAACTTTAATATCTTCCTCCACACTAAAACTCTTCTTTGTGGCCTCGCCTTGAGGTGGCCAAACTATTGAAATCTTACTCGTTTGCTTTTTGGCATTGTCATCCGACTTACTTACAACTTTCTCCTCTGCAGAGAGTAAGTCCTTCTCTTTTGAGACGTGTGATGCGGTGGTATGTATTTTGACTGGGGGAACACTTTTAACATTAGCATTTTCTGAGGTAGTCTTCTGATTTTTTGTACTCCAAAGCTCTCGGTGGGGTTTTTCTCCAAATCCCTCGTCGTAGTTTCCTTTGGACTTGAAGAGCTGTTTGTAGTGGGGTTTGCAGTACATTCGTCCATGGAGAGAGGCATAGTTTCCCAGGCTGGTGAAGAAGGATAGTCAGTCAAATATGATATTAAACAGATTTAAATCTTATCCTTTAAAACATGGTAATGACCCAAAATATGATATAAATTTGTATTAAACATGAAATATAACAAAATTGCTATTCTTTTTCATATAATATTTTATTAGATTGTATATTTGTGTTGTAGGGAAATGTTAATGTCATTGTAATGTTATGTATTACTTGTAGCGATTAAGGGATGTACGTTGATAAATTTTTAAAAATTATGAGAGTATTATTGAAAAAATATTCAAGTAATTCAAAAACTATTATATTACTCAAAAATAGGTTTTGTGTCAAATAAGAATTTTCTATATGTAACAGAATAAAACAAATATCTAAATATGTGAATTCAGGCTTCAGACAGTGGACTCTGAAACTACCTGAGTTGGCTGTTGCAATGAGCACACTTGAAGCAGGTTTTATGAAAGTTGTGTTTGTCCGCTACAAGAGACTCCATGGGATACACCCTCATCCGACATCCCCGACACAGTTCGGACTCTGGCACTCTTGTTTTCTGTAAAAGGACAAGTGAAAGAAAAACTATAGTCACTGACATTTTATCAGAATAGTAAAATAAAACCAATCAACAACAAAAACTCAATGAAGTTAGTGATTGAGTTAATGGCACAGCAAACAAAACAGCAAAAATAATAAGGACAAATCTGAAAAACACCAAGCTTATTACAATAGTTCAAAACACAAACTAGTGTTATTTGCAACATTTTCACAAGTATTTAATCTTTTCAAAAACCGCCGTTGGTGCTGAGTTCCACTTCACACATGTTCTAGAAATGTTCCATGCCACGATGCCTTTGTAACTAAACACACAACCTTTTGTTTTTAGTAATCACCCCTTTCACTTGTTAATGTTTCCATGCCTCGTCACACAGTTTTACCGGTGATGACAGTCTGCTGCTGATGGGACACAGTCTGTGAGGTCTGCTGTCTTGTGACACCAAATCCCAAGTTCTTGAAGACTTTTTCGCTATCTGCCCATGTCTGCTGGAAACTCTTTAGAAGCTCCTCTGCCGTGGCCTCAGGTGGTACATCAAGAACAGGAACGTTTCCTCGCACCACATCTGCATATGTTGGAGGATCTCGTTGTGTCATCACACTCTCAGAATGAGATGTCATCTCACTCCTTGACCCTGTTACTGAGTTTCCAAACTCGTCAACGGTGGAGAAGTGCTCGGTAACAGATTTAGTCTCCGAGAAGCCTGCGGGATTGACCGATTCCTCTTGTTTCTCCTGGCTCTTCCTCTCCTCTCTGAGATATTGGTGGGCTTGATCACCCATTTCAAACACATTTTTCAAGGCCTTGATATCAAAGGTGGGTACCTCCTCCATCTGGGCAGATTTTCTCTGTGGTTCAGCCTCAGCGTCCTCTGTATCACTGCCTAGTCTTTCGGGAATTACAATGGGATCTTTCCTAATATAAACTTTGGGCTGTGGTGCCTCAAACTTGTTGACAAGTCTGGAGAGGTCCACTTTGGGCAGATCATCTTTCAGCCTGTCATGGACATCTATAGAGATCTCTATCACGTTTTCCTCTGCATCTGGTCCTAACCTCTCTGGGATGTCAATTGGGTCCTTCCGCAGATATTGGGGATTCTTCTCTGCCCTCTGGGCTTCTTCGAAAAACTCCCGTTTGTCTTTCACAGTCATCATGGAGTCACCATGGATCTCCATAGATGAGTCCATCATGTGGGTCTCAATATTGAATTCTTGGTGACTGGATGAGTAAGACTCCTCCATTTCATCTTGCCCCTTCACCATATGCTCAGGCAAAGGCATTGGAGGAGGTGTTGCAGCATGAGAGAGCTTGGCAGTTGTGTCTCTCAGTTTGGCTAGCTTCTCTGAACGACTCATAGTTGGAGAAGGTGTCGCTCGGTTAAAACTTGTGGGAGTGTCTGAGCAACGAGGTGGAGGTGTTGGGGTGGCACCAGATCTATAAGGTGGCGGGGGAGAGGGGGTTACTATCAGAGGCGAATCTGTCCTCCGGGCTGTCTCAATGCAAATATATGTGGGAGATGGAGTTCTCATTCTGAGCTCAAGAGGCATTGTTTTGGATTCTGTCATTTTTGACTCACTGTGCTCTTGAGCAGTTCTCTCCACAACTTTTTTTTGACTTTCTATTTTAGCAGAACCTATGCTTATTTTAGATATCTTCTGTGATGTTCCACTGACAGCCTTCTTCTCATCTAGTGCACTCTCTGACAGCGCAGCTAAATTTCCCTCTAAAAAAACAAGTTTTGTTTGCACGAGGTTTCTCACATAGATAATGATCTCCTGAAGTTTTTGCTTGCTGAACTGTGCACGGCTTAATTCGGCCTTTTCCTCAGCTCCTACCAACCAGTCTGGGATCATTCTCAGCATGATCTTGACTGAATTGGCATCTGTTTTCACGCTTTTATCTTGCATCTCTTTGATGTGACTCAGCAGTTTTTGCATTTCCTCATACTTTTGAAAATCGGAGCTCTCTGATGCAGTCACTCCTTTATTGTCCATCTGGCCTGCTTCCTTCTGAAGTTGTTTAAGGGCCTCTTCACCACCCGATGGACACTTAATTTGCTTCTTGAACTGCAGGTTTCCTTTTTGTTGAATACTCTGCTGCTGAACTGAGCTCTGAGACAACACCTTCTGTTCACATACCATGACATGTTCTTCCTTAATAGCCTGAGATTGAATGACAGTTTTCTGACTTGATCCTTGATGTTGAATCTCCACAGACATGGATGGTAGCACATGATGTATCTCCACCGATGGTTTGGGGACTACAGGTGGTGGCTGTTTAATTTCCTTCTGTAGTTTATGCTTGGGTGTTCTCATTTGTATCTCCATTTTAGCATCCTTGGCAACTTTCTCAGCTTGCTCTTGTTTCTCCACTTTAATCTCTCTTTCTGTGACAGAGGTAGTCATTTGGGAGGACACCTGACCTGAACATACTTGAGATACATGCTGCACACTACTTGCTTCACCCTCAGCCACATGTTCTTTTTGCACTGACTCTTTCTTTTCCTCCTGATTCACCTCTTTGGGCACCTTAAAAGTTTTAACTTTGAAGCTTGGAGTGACTTTTGGGATCTTTGTAGGTTGTGAGGGAGCCTTCTTTGTTTCCTCAGTTATGGTTTCTTCTGCTTTTACAGTGACATTAGACTGACACTTAACCGCTGTTGAGGTTTTCTGCACAGACTGAGAGTGATCTTGTTGGGAGACGCTAGTGTGAGAGTTTACCTTTACGTCGTCAAGGTGTTCAGCTGCTTGTGGAGGAATTACGGATGCTGGCTGAACTTTTACCCCAGCTGTTGCCTGGGTGATGTTAGAGGTCTGTTTTTTATCTGTAACAACACTAACTGACTCTGTGCCAGCTTTCTTAATACCTTTGGGAAAGGAAGGTTTGCTTAACTGAAAGCTTGCAGATACCTTATCTATGGGTGGAGACTGATCCACTTTTGAGGGAATAGGTTTCACAGACTTTTTTGGTGTTGCCTTGACTGACATATCCTCAGGTTCTGTCACTGCAGGAATCATGGCTGACTTATTCTCTGGTTTTGGTTCTTTTAGCTGTCTCTGCTCTGTTTCAGCTGTCACCAGCTCTGACTGCTCCAGTTTCTCTGTGATGGACTCTGCCTTCACATCAATAAATTCTTGAAACTGCATGCTTGAAACAGGAGGAGATGTTGGAGTAGATCCTGGCTTGTTCTTTTCAGCTTCCTCTCTTTGCTTGCGGTATTTTTCCTCTGCAAGCATGAGTGGTGTCTTGAATTTCCTTGCATAAGTTCGTGGCTTTTGCTCAACAGCCGGCTCCGGAGGTGGTGGGAGCTTAATTGGTGGAACATGCACTTTTTTAGGCCGGGGTTTCTCCTCAGGCTCTACCTTGTGTATTGGGATTGCAGTGGGAGCGTTTGTGACTGTTGAAGATTGCATCTGAGTTGCCTCTACTCTTTCTTTATGTGTTTTCTCTTCCTGTTTTGTTTCGGTGACTAAAGTAACATGTGTTTTTACAGTTTCCTTTTTCTCAGCCTCAGATGGTTGGGGCAGAGAAGCTGGAGGTGGTGGAGGAGGTGGAGGTGCGGGAGTGGTCTGCTTTTTCTGCCACTTAAACTTGGGTGGTTCTTGCTGTTTAGGAGGTTCAGTCTTAGGGACGTTGAACAGAGGTCGACCCTTCGGCTTTCCAGGACTTGGCTGGGTCACGGTGCAGAGTTCCTGTTGTGATGGAGGAGGGGGAAGGAAGTCCTGAGGAGGTGGTGGAAAGAACTCAGTCTCTGCCTCACTGGCAGGTGGAGGTGGTGGTGGAGGAAGAGGAAGATCACTATCCTGCCTCATGACCAGTGGAGGATGTGTAGACATATCTGTCACAGGTGAAGGGGGTGGAGGAAGCGAGAGCTCAGATTCAGAGGGTGGTGGTGGTGGGAAGTTTGGAGGTGGAGGGAAGTGAATTTCCGGTTGGGGCTTCTTTTTGATCATTCCCCTTGGGTTGAGGTTCATATTCACATTCTTAACATTTTGCTCAGTTTTCTGACTCTTGATTATTTGGTCTGATTTCACATTCTGCTTTTGTGTAATGGTGGTGTCCACTGTAATCACTTCAGTCTGAACCGTTGTAACAGCCTTTGTTTCATGGGTTTGCTTCTTGGTTTCAATTGTTTGCTTAGTCTCTGTTTTAGACAGATCACAACTATCCTGTTTTTTCTCACTAATCTGCTTTCCAATATTCTTTTTCTTAATAGTCACAGGATTAGGGATGATTTGCTTCTGTTTCACATCCTTCATATTTATCTTCTGTGATACTTGGGAGGACTGTGAGGTTGCAGAATGTTGCTCTTGAGCAGAAGTCTGACTTTGATCAAATTTGGCCTCGGTTTGTCTTTGTGTACCTGTGTGTGATTCAGTACTCTGGGACAAGTTTTTTGTATAGAGTGTATTTGCTGACATTGAATCAGGCTTGTGTCCTGCAGGGCATCCACAGGGCTCTTGTTGAGGAGGTACTGGATTATATACAGGAGCTTTACCTCTCCTGGATGGGTTCATTTTTGACTTATGACCTGACTGCTCTTTCTTCTTCATAAGGCATTTGATGGTCCCCTGTACATCTCCCTTGACCACCTCCTCTTTCTCTACTTGGCTTTGTTCCTGCTCGTAAAGAGATTTAATTGATGATTTTATATCACCCTCTGTGCTTGCTCTTCTCTGCATACGAGGGGATGATGTAGGTTCCAATAAGATCTGAATTGTTCCCTTTACATCCCCTTGTTCACTTACTTGATGTTGGAAGGTTTTCTTCTCAGTTGATGCCTCCTGTAAATTTAGTAAGGCAGTGTGGATGTCACCTTTTACAATTTCCTCTTTTTCCATCTCTTTGACAGACTGTTTTGCTTCCTCGAGGGATCTTAAAGTGCCCTTGATGTCACCTGGGACTACATCTTCAATAATGACTTCTGCCTTTGTACTTGATGATTTCTCAAGGGATTCTAGGGTACTCCTGATGTCTCCAGGAACAATCTCAGGCTTCTCCAGTTCTTTGAGTTGGCGCTGGGCTTCTTCCAGTGACCTGAGTGTTGTGTTGATGTCACCTTTGACCACCTCCTCTTTCTCGACAACTTTGTGCTGATTTGCAGCTTGTGATAGTGAGTCAAGAGCTGCTTGCAAGTCTCCTTTTACAATCTCCTCTTTCTGTAGATTGTGTAAAGAGAGCACGGGTTCCATCATAAACACCTGTAGATTGTTGTGAACGTTGCCAGGAACAATGTCGTCTTGTGCCACGGTTCGTCCTATGGCCTGCTGATTGTTCCTCAGGATCATTTTTGTATGCTCCACATCGCCCCCAATAATCTCTTCTTTTACCTTTTCCTCATAGGTTTCATCTGATTGTAACTGAAGTTGTTTGAGGTACTCCAGTGCTCCAGACTCAATACAAGTCGAATAGAAACTCACATTGCCTCTTTCTGTATCACTAACATGAATTTTAGAGCCTTTCACATCAGGGTTGGACAACAGCATATTCAGAGTGCCACGGACGTTTCCTTTAATAATATCCTCTTTCACAAGCGTGCTTCCTTCTTCTTTGTTCAGGAGAGAGTATATAGTCATCCTCACATCTCCCTTCTCATCCTCTTGAATTAAAATGCCCTGTTTAGCAGACCCTTCCTTCTTCAGCAGATTGTTGATGGCTTCTTGTATGTCTCCTCTTATGATTTCTTCTTTCTCTACATTGACACCTCTTTCCTGACTAAAGAGCTGTTGGACAGTTGTGTTAATGTTTCCCCTTTCTTCTGTGTCAATGGTGATGCTTTTCTCTGTTGTCTCACTCTTGTTGAGGAGGTTCATCATGATGCTGTTTAGATCTCCTCGGATAACTTCCTCTCTCTGAATCTCTGGACTCTCTTGATTCAGTAGTTTGTACTTGGCCATCCTAACATTGCCAATCTCATTTGCTTCTATCAGTATGCCCTGAGAGTCGACCATTTTCTGACTGTAAAGTTCATATAATGTTTCCTTGATGCTCTTGCCAACGATGTCCTTCTTTTCCACACTGGTCTCATTAAACTCAGTCAGCGGCGTCGTTTCAAAGAGCCATGTTGTTGTTTTGACATCAGCTTTGGGAATTTCTTCACGGGAAACCACCATTTCTGTCTCGTCAATGTCCCTGATACGGTCAAGAGGTTCTTTCTCAAAGAGCCATACCGACTGCTTAACATCACCCTTCACAACTTCCTCTCGCGTTACTTTCTCCATTTCGTTGTATTCAGACCCCTCTCCTCGGATCTTGTCAATTGTGTGAGTTTCAAACATCCATGTAGCACTTCTCACATCACCCTTTTGTATCTCGCTTACACTAACAGTTCTCACATATTTATTAGACATCTCATCACTTTCAAAACGATGCTTGTTTGTTTTGACATCTCCACCCTGGATATCAGCAACCGTCTTAATATTTACCTTCATATCTTCAGCGATTTCATCAAGCGGTTGTGTTTCAAACTTCCACCTAGCAGTGCTGACATCTCCTTTCTGTATATCCTCCTGTGTAACCGCTTTAATGACATAAACCTCATCTGTATTCCTTATTGAGTCCAGTGGCTTAGTCTCAAACAGCCATCTTGCTCCAACCACATCACCTCTCAGGATTTCTTCTTTGGTAACTGTGGTAACTTCATGGAAGTGTCCTTCCTTGTCCCGAATGGCATACAGTGGTTGGGTCTCAAACATCATGGTGTAGTTCTTCACATCCCCTTTCTCAATCTCCTCTCGTATGACGCCCTGAAGCTTGTTGACCTCTGTCTCAGAAGAGTCTTGTTGAATCTTGTCCAGGGAAAAGGTTTCAAAGGTAAAACGACCTTTTTCAACATTACCCCCTTGAACATCCGTCACTGTACGCACATTAGACTCCTCTGCATTTTCCTTGATGGTATCAATTGGCTGATTTTCAAACATCCATGTGCAGTTGACAACATTTCCTTTCTGGATGTCCTCAGCCTGACAAGACTTCAGCTTCTGCATAGTCTCCTCAGACGAAGAGGTCATAATGTCAGATGACTGGTTCTCAAACCCATATTTCATCCTCGAGACATCTCCGGACTGAATGTCGATCTGTGTGACTCTCTTAAAGTTACCATAATCCTCCCCCCCTCTGATATTCTCCAAGTTCTCGGTTTCAAACAGAAAACGGGCCAGACGGACATCCTTACCGAGCACATCATCGTCCCTCACTGTGCATGTTTTCAAGACAGTCTCTGACTCATCTTTAATACTGTCTAGCGTCTGAGTCTCAAAGAGCCAGGTGCAAGTTTTGACGTCGCCTTTCTGTACCTCTGTGTCTTTGTCTGCTTTTACCTCTGCTTTCTCATAGAGAACATCCATTGGCTGAGTCTCAAACAACCATCGGCATGTTTTGACATCACCCTTGTGAATCTCAATGCTCTCGTTTTTCTTGTTGTCTTCTTCTTCCATGTTGCCGAAATATCTGATTCCGTCTAGAGGCTGTGTTTCAAAAAGCCATTTGGCTGTTTTGACATCTCCTGCTTCAATCTCTTTTGAAATTCCTTTAATAATCTGAAGTTTGTTTACGCTCTCATCGAACTGATCAATTGGTCGGGTTTCGAACATCCATTGGCAACTACGTACATCACCCTTCACGATTTCTTCACGTCGCACCGTCTTCACCTCATGGTAGTGCCCTGCACTGTCTTGTATCGCATACAGTGGTGTGGACTCAAACAGTACTTTGTTTGATTTAACTGACCCACTTGTGACACCTTCCACTGCTATTTTCTGTGTGTCTGTGCACTTGCTCAGATCCATCGTCTCAAATATCTCCTTATAGTTGCTGACATCTCCCTTATCCATTTCTTGTAGATTAACTGTCCGTGCAATCTCTTTTTGCTCTTCTCTGATTTGTTCAAGTGGTTTACTCTCAAATAACCACCTTTGATGTCTTACATCTCCTTTCTCCTCCTCTGAGGCCACAACTTTTTGCAGTTTTCCAACCTCTGCCAACTCCTTGAGATTTTCCATAGGTACCGTCTCAAAGAGATGCCTGGTTGAAGTTACATCACCTCCTAAGATATCTTGTTGTTCTAGTGGCCTGGCATTAGTGTTGTCCTTTAGTTTATCCATAGGCTGTGTCTCAAAGACCATGCAGTGTCTCCGGACATCAGCTCCTATGATCTCCTCCTTTTGGGTTCTGGTGTTGTCCCATTCCTCATCCTTGATTTGATCCAGGGTTTTTGTCTCAAAAAGCCACCTTCCCCGATTTACTCCACCCTGATAGTTCTCTTCCATGGAGACGCCACAGATTATCTTAACTTGAGTGGGGTCTTTATTAATCATGTCCAGTGGTTGGGTTTCAAACAGCCAGCGTGATGTTTTCACATCACCTTTCTCAGTCTCCTCACGTCGGACTGTTGTAATCTGCAACATTTCACCAGAGTCCCCCCTAATTACACACATAGGTTGTGTCTCAAACATTTTGGTTGTAGTCTTGACATCCCCTTTGGTCTCTTCAAGTTCTGACATCAGCTGTAGGAAGTGACATTCATCAATTGTCTCAGTGTGGCCAAGAGCATCAAGATGCTGAGTTTCAAACAAGTATCTGGCAGTTTTTACATCTCCTCCTGTGATATTTTTAGTATAAACCACATGGTCTTCATGGTCATCTTCTTGGTAAATCTTATTCATTGTGTCTAGAGGCTGTGTCTCAAACAGCCAAGTTGCAGTTCGAACATCTCCTCTTGCTAGTTCTGTAAGTTTCCCAATGTGATCTGCTGAGTCGGGTGTTTCTGTACCTAGAGCATCCATAGGCTGGGTCTCAAACATCCAAGTTGTGTATTTCACGTCTTTTCCTGCAATGATTTCCTGTTGAGCGATGTTCCTGCTTTCATTCTCATCCGGTGTGTCGTCTTTGATGGTGTCGAGCGGTTTATTCTCAAACATCCAGCGCATAGACTGCACCTCACCTTTCAGAATCTCATCCCATTCCAGATACTCTCTTTCTGGGCTCATGCACTTCCCAGGACTACTGCCACTGTTCTCGAAGACAGACCGCGCTTGTTGCACATCACCACTCATTTCCTCATCGCTGTCCATGTGAGAATCCTCCATTTCAGAGATGAAATCACGCTCCAGATTTTTGCGTACCTCGGGATGAATGTGCTTGTACAAGCGTTTCAACTCGTAGAGGTTCCTCTGCTTGGAATACTGCTCCTTGCTGACTGGACATTTCTGGGAACCACCTTGATCAGCAAACTGGGGGGAGGTACAAGGACCTGGGATATCTGTAGGAACCTGAAGCAGCTCGGTAGTTGGTGGTGGTGGGGGAAACTGCTCAGTGGCTTCATAGTGTGCAGAAGATGAGGCAGAGGAGGTAGAAGAAATGTCTTTCATAGTTTTGACAACAGACTCATAGCCACCTTCTGTTGTGATCTTTGATGTCACATTAACTGGTGCCCATTGAAACTGGTTGTAATCAAGATCAATCTTTGGTTTCAAGGGAGAAAAGGACAGCAATTTTTCAGTCAAAATCTTGTCTCTGTGTGTGTGTGTGTGTGTTTATTTATATATATGTGTGTGTGTGTGTGTGTGTGTGTGTGTGTGTGTGTATATATATATATATATATATGTGTGTATATATAAACACATATGTCCAAAAAACTTTTCAGGAGCAGGAAAATACTGTATTTCTTTGAAGGTAACAGTAAAAATAAACCACAGAAAACATGATTTATACCAATTACAGCTCAGAAATGTAAAACTACCTTTATTGGGACTCCAAAAGTATCAGATGTAAAATGGATGTGCGTGTACTGTAGACAGCTAATAATGCAAACGTGGATTTCTTTAGTGCCGAGTCCACCTACGTGTACCCACAACTTGCAGCATGTTCTCCTAAAACACTGCGACGAATCCATGAATCCAGAGTGTATCATTATATACTTGATTGAAATCAGCAAATTTAATCCTTGTTGTGATTAATTATAGCCACACTGGTCTGATATTTCATGTGAGAAAACGTAAACGGTCGTTAACTTTAGCACAGACATTCAAACAGTACCCCAGGAACAGGGGAGGTGGGAGATACGCAGTTTTGATGGACAGGTCTAGCAGCCAATGGAGATACTTGTTAAATAAACTGAAAACTGCTAAAAATGGAGAATTGGACAGCGACATATATATATATATATTTATAGTCAGAACATTCATTCATTCATTCATTATCTGTAACCCTTATCCAATTCAGGGTCTCGGTGGGTCCAGAGCCTAACTGGAATCATTGGGTGCAAGGCGGGGAATACACCCTGGAGGGGGCGCCAATCCTTCACAGGGCAACACAGACACACACACACACATTCACTCACACACTCACACCTACGAACACTTTTGAGTCGCCAATCCACCTGCCAACGTGTGTTATTGGACTGTGGGAGGAAACCGGAGCACCCGGAGGAAACCCATGCGGACACGGGGAGAACACACCAACTCCTCACAGACAGTCACCCGGAGCGGTAATCGATCCCACAACCTCCAGGCCCCTGGAGCTGTGTGACTGCGACCCTACCTAGACATACATAGAACAACTTAATTAAGATGATAATTAAACTGTTCTATGTTGTGACTGTAAAAATGGACACCTAAAATACTTTGCCTATTAGAAAGCATTTAAAGTACCTTGAGTTTTTACAATACATCTTTCCAGGTTGTACATTTATAAATGTATAATTTGAACAAAGGGTACATTTCTCTCAGGTTATGCAAAAAAGATAAAGTTATATTTAGGTATTCACATTTACCACTGCCTTAGTATGATCCTGATTATTTATTACCTTAATGTGCTTGCTTGGAGTGGCTTCTTCTATGTTTTTTTCATGCTGCTGTTTCAGTGCTTGGGTAGAGACTTTGGGCAGTTCCTGTCCCCCGATGACCACCACTGAGGGGATAAGAGGAAGGATTCAGGATTTAAAACATGAAAGAACAGATGTGACTGTACTTCTTCATGTTTTACAATATTCGTCTGATGCTATACACTGCATGGCTCTTTATTTATTTGCATGTAATGTGGTGTGGGGTTTTGAACATACCGTTTTCATCAAAATGGTTCCCAAAGTTGGATGCTATGTTCTGCTGAAAATTCTGATCCTGTGAAACCTGTAGCAGTACGGCGTGGAGACAGAAAATGTTATTAGGATTTAATAACAACATTTTTTATAATGCCATTTATTTTGCATTGTGTACCTGCATGTTGTGACTCTCTCTCACACTGCTTCTCACTTCAGAGGAGCTCACTACCTCCTGTGAATAGACATAGTAAACACTATAAGACAAACACATACAAACCCTGCACAGATGTGCCCCAGTATATTCCCTTATCAGACATTTTATGTGCAATGTATTTGAGATATATATTAAAACATATCTAAAATATATATTTGCAAAATGAATCCATGTATTATATTTTTCCTTTTTATAATTTGAACCCAATATATGCCTTACCTGTCTCTGCTGGAATTGGTACTGTGTGACTGTGCTTTGGGACGAGGAAGAAGAGGAGCTGACTTTCTGACTTTCAAACTGCTTTTTCACACTGGCCAGACCACCTGGCAAAGAGCATGGCTCAGAGTCCTCCATGACCTACAAACACGCGCACACACACACACACACACATTAATGAGCCTGTTGCTGCTTAGCTTGACCTGTAGGGGGCATCACAATGTTGAAAATCAAGAAAAGTAAAACTACCCCCCCCCACACACACAAATTGAATTTCTTATAATTCACACAGTGATAAATATTAATCAGGAAGTTGGAGAGTAAGTTACGGAATCTGAAACCTCTCACTCATCTCTTTCTGGTGGAGGTTGCTAGTGAATGGATAGACTTTCTGAGTGTGTGTGTGATTGTGTATGTGTGTGTGTGTGCCTACCACACTAGCAGGGCTTTTCTCCTCCTTGCTGATGGCAGCCTGGTACAGGGCCAGTCTCTGTTTGAGTGGAACAGTCTCAAGTTCCCCCTCAGTTTCTGAGCCTCTGAGTGTGTCCCTCGAAACACCTGCAGCTGAAAGTCAGAGAAGATGAATTTCAGATGTTGGTTTGGAATTTTCCAAACTTTACAGCTCTAATCGGTCCTTAAATATGGGTCTAAACCTAAACACAGCCAAAGGAATTGACTGGACGCACATGATCGTGTTTTGAGTCTCTAACTGACCCCAACAAGTGTAGGCTTTAATACTGAGAGGACATGTTATTATTAATATTATTATTATTATAACCTTAATAAATACGTTTAAAACCTGATTTTATCTCATTTTGGAAATGCAGAGTATATAGCCTGAATTGCAACCCAAATTTGAAAACTGTGATCACACCACCATTCATTTTAAAGTCTTTTACAGGACATATACCACATCTAATAGAACGTTTAGAAGGAAGGGGTTAATACTCCAACCCACATATTGCTGTCGTATGTGTAGTACCACTCCCTCTGGAACATTCTTTCATCTGATCCCCCCTCCCACTCTCTTAAGATGATGAAAGTACTTGTGACCTCTTTTTGTTATTTTTCTATCATCTTTTGTTTTGTCTCATTTGCCTCTTGCCTCGTTTGTCTTAGTGGATGAGACAAAATAAAAAAAATAACAAAGTCTGCTGAAAGTGGAAGACGTGGGCTCCCAGGACTCAAATGAGAAACTTACACTGAAACTGACTGAAATAAACCCTCCAGTCTGATGACTCGTATGGACAATGTTCATAGAGCTATTATATAAATCTAAAACCCATTAATTTCTGTGTATGTAGTGAATGTATTTCCAGAACAAGGCTCAAACATAAACTCACAGGCTCAAGTGCACTTCTGAATAACACCGTGGGAATGGTGCGATAGGCCAGGATTAAACTTATCTTAGTTCATAGTTTCATAAGTATCTTGACCTCTGGGGTCAAATGTAAGGCTACAGTAAATCTAAGGCCAGTTGGCTGAGCTCAACATTATATAAACCACTGTTATATGAGGTGTTTTTTGGTCTGTATTTGCATTTCAAAAGAAATGATTCACACTCACACCTTCAGAACCCCCATCTCTCTCTCTCTCTCTCTCTCTGTCTCTCTCTCTCACACACACACACACACTTGTATATGTGAATTGTGGGGACATCACATGTGGAGACTTACCATTAACATTTCCATGAGTACTATTAGCTTAACCCTAACCCTAACGTCACCTTAAAATGCAATTATTTATATTTTGTGGATCATCCGGTGGTCCCCCACAAGGAAGACAAGACCCCACAATGTGAGTTTGTTAAAACGTTTTGTTCCTTAAAATGTCATTCCTGGTACACACACACACACCAGCTACAAAGCTGGCCAAATAATAATATTACATTAGACCATGCGCAGCATTTTAAAAACAGTATATTCTGATACCCTTCCTGACAACATGAATAATACCCTTGCTCTTGCTCTCTCTCTCTCTCTCTCTCTCTCTCTCTCTCTCTCTCTCTCTCTCTCAGGGTTAGTGAAGTGTGAAATTTGCTGCTGTAAAATGTGAGAACCAGTTCAATCAATCACTGTCTGGATAAAACGTTCAGAGCGTTTTCCCCATAACTGATGCATCAGCTTTAGTTTAATCCTGAGCTTCAAATCAGCACCGACGTGTCCTCAAATTTCAAACAACTGTCATTTCTGATGTTACAGAGAAATAAAAGTATACAAAGACAATACAAAGGCATAGCAACTCCAGGCTGTGCCAGAACAGGTCGTACCTACCTGGAAATATATTGCAGACTTGCCAAACATATCAGCACCTTAGTCCAAACGCACAACGGCCCAATACAGGTATAGAAGTCAATAATGGATCCGCGTCTCATATGGAAAAGGACTGGCCCAGTTTAATTTTAAAAAGTTGCCATATTTGGTTCAAACAAGGTACGGATTCAAAAAGTGGAGAGCTCCACACCACCACTGCCCAATTAAAATGCCTCTAGCATTTAAGACTTTAAACCTAACCCTCCTCACAATATGACACTGGACGTTCATACACAAGAAATGTTTGTCACTCAAGTAGCTGAAAAATAGATATTGGATGAACGTGCATTATTTAAAAACTGAAGCTCGATTCTAAATTTCTAAGCCCCAGACGAGCACGCCACCCAACCCACCGAATTCAAGCATGTTTTTACTGTACTTTAACGACAACACACAAATAATTCATTTATTCATTCATTATCTGTAACCGCTTATCCAGTTCAGGGTCGCGGTGGGTCCAGAGCCTACATGGAATCAATGGGCGCAAGGCGGGAATACACCCTGGAGGGGGCGCCAATCCTTCACAGGGCAACACACACACTCACACATTCACTCACACACTCACACCTACGGACACTTTTTTTTTAAGTCGCCAATCCACCTACCAACGTGTGTTTTTGGACTGTGGGAGGAAACCGGAGCACCCGGAGGAAACCCACACAGACACGGGGAGAACACACGAACCCCTCACAGTTACCCAGAGCGGGAATCGAACCCACAACCTCTGTTGAGCTGTGTGACTGCGACACTACCTGCTGCGCCACCGTGCCGCCCCAATACACAAATAATACAATTTTTAACTTGTGCTTGAAAGTCAAAATGACCGTTTCATAAATTAACATTTAAAAAACAAATAAAGAAAACTCTTCCAGTGAAGTGGATGTTTCATTAATTTCTACAATATAATTCTCACAGTGATTCAGAAAATACAATTAAGACTCATAGCTAAAACAACATATTAAAAACAGGGAAAAAATGATTGATTTTCAGTGTAACAAGCAAATACTTAAGCAATAGTTAACGTTTTTTAATATAACTAACATATGTTGAAAATGCACCTAAGAGCATGTTTACTGTAGCTTACAGGAGAAAAGAGTGCTTTAAAAATTACAAAATGTAGACTAGAAAACACTGCTTATTCTCAACACTAAGCATTTTTTTAAATTACAAGTTTAAAAACTATAAAAGCTTTCTCTTTCCGCTAATGGTTTTCCTATGGATGTGGCCCACAGGAACTTGCTAACTAGGTTATGTGTCTAAAATGTTCAAGACACCAAAACTAATCTCTGAATTCATCTTGTATAATCTCAGAAGAGCCTGAAACTGGATGGCGACACTTGAGTTTAAGGTCACCACAATGTCAAGTTCCACAAGTGGTACGAAGGGTACAAGTTGGGTTTGTGATCCAGAATCATCAGAACATCAGAATTCTCACCATCACCAAATTCTCACAGAAATGTTCCAACATCTAGTGTAATGTCTTTCTCGAAGATTAGATGCAGTTCCTGCAGCAAAGGAGAACTAACTCACAGTAGCCCTGATTTCCAAAGAAATGTTGCATTAACCATTCTCCACAAACTTTTGCTCATAAGTGTAACTTCTACTTTCATTCAGTGCACTCTTTATGAGCTCCTGCTCTATAGGTCCACTTTACAGGGATACAGTTACACACCGTAGCTCATATGTTGCTACATAATTTATCAGCCTCTCTTTATGTGAATCACTGGACAGTTTCTGACCACAGGACCACTGCTGACCAGGCATTGCTTGGGTAGTGGATCATTCTGAGTGTTGTTATGGTAGTGTATGTGTGGTGTATCATCACTGCTAAGTTGCATGGAAGTCCATTTCCACAGCCTGGAATAACAAATAATATGGTTTTAACAGGGGTGGTGCAGCAGGTAGTGTCGCAGTCACACAGCTCCAGGGGCCTGGAGGTTGTGGGTTCGATTCCCGCTCCGGGTGACTGTCTGTGAGGAGTGTGGTGTGTTCTCCCTGTGTCTGTGTGGGTTTCCTCCGGGTGACTGTCTGTGAGGAGTGTGGTGTGTTCTCCCTGTGTCTGTGTGGGTTTCCTTCGGGTGACTTTCTGTGAGGAGTGTGGTGTGTTCTCTCTGTGTCTGCGTGGGTTTCCTCCGGGTGACTGTCTGTGAGGAGTGTGGTGTGTTCTCCCTGTGTCTGTGTGGGTTTCCTCCGGGTGACTGTCTGTGAGGAGTGTGGTGTGTTCTCCCTGTGTCTGTGTGGGTTTCCTTCGGGTGACTTTCTGTGAGGAGTGTGGTGTGTTCTCTCTGTGTCTGCGTGGGTTTCCTCCGGGTGACTGTCTGTGAGGAGTGTGGTGTGTTCTCCCTGTGTCTGTGTGGGTTTCCTCCGGGTGACTGTCTGTGAGGAGTGTGGTGTGTTCTCCCTGTGTCTGCGTGGGTTTCCTCCGGGTGACTGTCTCTGAGGAGTGTGGTGTGTTCTCCCCGTGTCTGCGTGGGTTTCCTCCGGGTGCTCCGGTTTCCTCCCACAGTCCAAAAAGTAGGTGGATTGGCGACTCAAAAGTGTCCGTAGGTGTAAGTGACTGTTTGTGTTTGTGCGCCCCCTCCCGGATGTATTCCTGCCTTGCGCCCAATGATTCCAGGTAGGCTCTGGACCCACCACGACCCTGAACTGGATAAGTGGTTACAGATAATGAATGAATGAGTGAATGAATGTTACTAACCCTAGTATGTCAATTTTAAAATGAAGATATGAATATTTTAACATAATTATTTACTTTGTTACCCTCCTCCAAAAGTTACATATAGTTACAGTCAAATATTGATGAACAGACATAAGTTTTTCAGGTTTAGTTGATGACAGAGGTGGCCTTTTAATAAATATCATGTGACTGTAGACATTACGCAATGCTTGATCAGTGTTTCCCGATCTGGGAAAGATATCTGAAATTGTTTAGCACATTCTTGGAGGCAAGAGTGTAAAGTAATGGCGCCTGTGGTGGGGATGGTTAAGCTCTGATGAATTCAGGCCACATTTCGTTACTGTGTCGTAAACCCACTCACTTCCCTTACCTCAGTTTAGAGCTTCTCCAGCTTCATGTGATGGAGCTATGTTCCCGGGACTGTTAATTTTAGAGGCTCTGCTATTTAGAGCATGTCAATGTAAAGCTATCCACAGAGAGAGCGAGACAGAAAGAGAGATGCAGTCTCTAATAAGCCTGGTTTTAGAGGCAGCTGGTCAGAAACTCTAAACCTGAGAGATACAGGACATTCGACACTCTTCAAACACGTGGACAGAGGGATGCAGAGACAGAGGATCACTCATTTGTCAGAGTGCTGAGAAAGATCAGCAGGCCTTTGCATTCCATAACACACAACTCACACAACAGTGTGAAAATGGAGGTGCTGAAAGCATGCTGTGAATGTCATATGAAAAAAAAAATATTACAGATTACATAAATGACATATAAATATATGTTACAAGTGGGCACCATTAAATGTATAAATTCTACATTTTATTGCACATACTTCCATCAATTAATTATACTACGACTATAATATTTTTCTGTCCCTAAGAGTTTTAGTAAAAGTTATAACTGAGCTACATTTGAGAACATTAATTTTGGGTCTACATTATTAAAATATGAATATGTACATATATGAATTTTGGGCCAAAGACAGCACATATATATTACCACATACTGATCCTTCATTTTAGACATTTGGACAGTTTATTACAATATATTTCATTTTAATAGAAGATTACACTGCTGTGGAGTTATCAGTGCCATGGGATATATTAAACCTGACTTATTTTATAGCAGCGCCTGCTGAGTATCACCTTTCAGACTGAGAGAGAGAGAGAGAGAGAGAGAGAGAGAGAGATCCAAGGAAGAGATACTTCCTACATGTCCAATGCATGAAAGTGCATTTCCAGAAAGCTCCACTGGTCTCCCCCACCATTCCCTGCTCCTCTAATCCATTTTCACAGCCATTTTCTCTCTCTCTTTCCATTTACACGTGAAGGATCATTCTTTCACCATTTGAAGTAAATTAAAAAAACCCAGGCATTCAATTACAGTCAAAAGAAAAAGGAAGATTGTGGGCTTTTAAGTAGGAGTATGAAGTACTGTGCATTTAACTCTCTCTTTACAGAGTAGTCCTTAAAGTTTTCAGCTATTTTATAAATTTTAAATTAACAATGTTTTTATGCAGTAACGTCTCTCTCTGGCCTCTTTCTCTCTATCAATCTCTCCTCACTATGGCTCTCCTGCTTTCTGCCGCTCTCTCTTTCCTTACTATCTCTCAGGCCTCTCTCTCTCTCTTTCTGTATCTATCCTGGTCTCTCTCTCTCTCTCTCTCTCTCCTTTCTCTCTATCAATCTCTCCTCACTATGGCTCTCCTGCTTTCTGCTGCTCTCTCTCAGGCCTCTCTCTCTCTGTATCTATCTTGGTCTCTCTCTCTCTCTCTCTCTCTCTCTCTCTCTCTCTCTCCTCACTATGGCTCTCCTGCTTTCTGCCGCTCTCTCTTTCCTCACTATCTCTCAGGCCTCTCTCTCTCTCTGTATCTATCTTGGTCTCTCTCTCTCTCTCTCTCTCTCTCTCTCTCTCAATCTCTCCTCACTATGGCTCTCCTGCTTTCTGCCGCTCTCTCTTTCCTCATTATCTCTCAGGCCTCTCTCTCTCTTTCTGTATCTATCTTGGTCTCTCTCTCTCTCTCTCTCCCTCTCTCTCTCTCTCTCTCTCTCTCTCTCTCTCTCTCTCTCTCTCTCTCTCTCTCTGTCTCTCTGTTGTTGAGCAGTGGTGGTAGCTCTATGTCCATCCAGATTGTTCTGGTGTTTGACTCTATTCTGAGAGCACTTACAGAGGCCTCAGGCACAAGCCATTTGAGCTGAGCTACATTTTATCAGCAGCCACCATTTAGAGCCATTAGAAAAAAACCTTCTGTAGTTCTGTCTTTTACATCCTGCAATCCATTAAAAATATGACAATATTTAACCTCAGACAATAACAGAATGAACATTTTCATATGTGTAACATTAACTAACAAACATGGCTTTAAATATAATCTTCAGGCCTTTTTTAAATGTGAGAATCAATATTTTGTGTATTCCATTATCAGCCTTGGTATAAATACCCCACTTCTGAAATATGAGGCATTCTGGATATTCATTTATTGCAATTAATTTCTCATTGCCCTACAGTCTTCTTGGACATTCCGGGCCTTCTGCAGCTGCATTCATCATTCAGGACATGTCTTAATTTTTATTTACAAATTCCTATTGACTCCGAATAAATACGTTTGTGAGAATCAAACTGGCTTTCAATTTTGAACATATTGATTTTGAATGCTACTGCACTTTCTCAGTTCTTGTATTTGAGCCTTATTGGGTTTTTTTGTTGTTGTTGTTGTTGTTGTCGTTTTCTTTTTGTTACTGAAGCTGACAAGCATTCACCTGAAACTCTTCCCTTTCAAAACAGCTCATTACGAGCATCTCTCTAATTACTTCACTCACATGTAAATCACTCTCATCAATATTCATTTCCACTCAGCCCACTGTGATGTCATCACGTTACATGTGAGCTCACTATGCATAATTAACAAGCTCTCGCTAACCCAAGGAGACTTTAACCTGAATTTCAGGCCTGATTAAATCAAAGGCTAGCGTCGAATGACACTGCGAATGCGGATTATTCTCAAGTGAAGGAAGTGAGTTAGCTTTCATAGCTGTGTCAGGACGGGAACAAGTTATGTTTCTGTTCTTTTTGTTGAGGCAAATACATGAAAATAATGAAAAGCAGAATGCACACAATGTGTACTAAATATAGTCTTGTCTTCACAGATTTACAATAATTCCTGATGGTTAACTCTAAAGTTTCATCCATTACCTCCAAGTGCTGCTAGGCCTTGTCTCAGCAAAGTAGTACTTACTAGAAAAGAGGTCCATATCTGATCTAAATTAATCAGAATAACCACACAACAGTGCATGCTCGAGACTGCGCTAAAGACACATCCGCTATAACACAACTCATGTTTTAAAGGTTGGATGCTAGGCCCAGTTTTAGTAAAACAGCACTTACCTACTACAGGATTACTGCTGATATCACCACGTTCGAAAACAGTATCACAATGTCACCTTGACGATACAGATCCCACCTGGAGATTTCAGCTAAAAGCACTAACTCAGACCCTTGTTTGTACGTGTGAGCGGATGCGTGTAAGTGTGTGTGTGTGTGTGTGTGGAGACCAGCTCCGGACCTCTGTCCTGTTCACCTCAGAATGGCAGAGGACAGTGACAGCTGCTTTTATTTTAGACAAGCAACCCCTCCCCACAAAAAATCCCTCCCCTTCCCCCTTCCGCCACCTCTTCTCTTTAAAATAAGATGACCAGGATCAGCAGCGTTGAGGGGGGGGCCCTTTTTTTAGCTCGGCTTCCAGACATGCCCTTAACCTGAAGTCATCGAGATAGACGGGGTCACTCGCTCACACACTCTGACTGGCAACCACACTTCACTTACTCACTTACTGAACATTCAGTCATGCCTTACATTAACATCAACCAATCAGATGCCCTCACCAGTGAGTCAATGAGAGTAAAAGCTGAGTAAGACTATGTGAAATATCATTTATGTCATGCTGCCCGTAGTGGATGAGAACGTGGCCTTAACTGAACAACCATGTATCCGTGATCCAGGAATCCGATTCAAAAATCATTTTAAAAAAGATGCCCTTGGGATAAAACAAGCCGTTCCGATCTTGTTCCGCATCCTTTAGAACTTTAGAACTGTCCCGCACCCTCTTCTAGATATCTCCAATCACACAAAGATGAGGTTAAACGGAGCAAAACAAACCTTTACATTCCTGTGCGCTCTTACTGAAGTAAACGGTGGTTCATTTTCATTCATAGGAATCGGTGCTGAAACAGGTTGAGAATGGGAGAATGGAGCTGTGCTGTTTGATCCCTGTGGTATTTTGAAAAAAACATATCACAGACATTCACTGAAACCCTAGGGAATTGTGTTAAACTGTGGAAATGGTCATATACTTTCCCTTTAAAACCAAAATATTATGTTGAAATTCTCTTACATTAAGCATGTTTCCATTTCATATAAAATATTTCTTTGAGGTTTTCATTCATTCATTATCTGTAACCATTATCCAATTCAGGGTCGCGGAGGGTCCAGAGCCTACCTGGAATCATTGGGCGCAAGGCGGGAATACACCCTGGAGAGGGCTCCAGTCCTTCACAGGGCAACACAGACACATTCACTCACACCTACAGACACTTTTGAGTCGCCAATCCACCTACCAACGTGTGTTTTTGGACTGTGGGAGGAAACCGGAGCACCCGGAGGAAACCCACGCAGACACAGGGAGAACACACCACACTCCTCACAGACAGTCACCCGGAGGAAACCCACACAGACACAGGGAGAACACACCACACTCCTCACAGACAGTCACCCGGAGGAAACCCACACAGACACAGGGAGAACACACCACACTCCTCACAGACAGTCACCCGGAGCGGGAATCAAACCCACAACCTCCAGGTCCCTGGAGCTGTGTGACTGTGACACTACCTGCTGCGCCACCGTGCCGCCCTCTTTGAGGTTTTTATTGTAAATATTTCCTCGTACTGAGATTTGTAAAGAATCAGAGAAATTTCCCTTTAACTTTGTACTTCATATTCTTGTTCTACTTCCTTAAGTTCTGAAAAGAGGTTAAACAGTGGACTACACATACTATGGTAGATCTGTTGTAGATAGAATTAGTTAAAAGGGCTGAAGTCTATATAACAATAAAGTCAGGCAATACCACTTTAAAAAAAACTCCACTGGAACATATTACACACATTTAATATTAATTACAAGGTGATGTGTAAAAGTCTGAGTTGGTCTATGATATAAGGTCTCTGATCTCACTGTGACATGATCTGGAACTAATACGTTAGTGAGTAAGGAAGGTATAAGGAAGTGATGAGACAGTAAGAGTCTATGCTGAATTTACATGATTCAAATGTCCACATAGGAGTAAAATATTACACCAGGATTATTGTGAAGAGTGAGCGAACTGAGTGGCAGATTTCAGGAGAGTCTGAAGGGAATTTCAAAAATGATTCGTAGCGAATTAAACTCCTCTGGCCCTTTGTGGATATACTGTTATTTCTTAAATGACATCAATCTGTAATAGCATTAATACAGAATCTTTTTCAGTAACTGAGTATAGCACACAACCCTCTAACGTTCCCGTCCTCTGTGTAATACCGCCCCTAGAGGACACAGGTAACAGTACACTACCAGAGTGAATGCAGATAAAGTAGCAAACCAGAATAAGTGCCAATAAAGCACAGTAGCATTAAAAAGAAGGGTAGAAGAATCTGTCATGGCTCTGTAACTTTGTGGATGCTGGCAGTGATGAAGATGAAGCATTGATTTTTGAATTATTAAGTGTTAAGTGTTTAGACTTACTTTATAAATCTGTCTGAGACGCTCTCACTCAACACGAGTCAATGATTCTTGTTTCTAATATTCTGTGAGATGACAAGTGAATGTCTTTATACATGTATTTATTTACTTTGTAAATGTCCTCCGTGCTAATATTTGTGAAAAATGTATTTTAAAAAAATATTCCCAAAAAAACGATACACCGGTATATTGGCTTTGATGAATGAGACAGTTCTCAGATTGATTGGTTTTGTGTACACCTTTGCTCATCATGCTCATCCATTCTTAAACATGACGTAGAGGGTCGCCATGCAGAAGTATCTCCAGACCCATAGGAATGCAATAGCAAACGCTTTAGCGATGAATACCAAGTCAAAAAATACTCTGTGTATGCAGTGATGGGAATAGAGGGGTGTTATTATTGTGTGTGTGTGTGTGTGTGTGTGTGTGTGTGTGTGTGTGTGTGTGTGTGTGTGTGTGTGTGTGTGTGTGTGTTTTGGGTGCTAAAAGCAGCCAGTGGGTGTGTGAGGCAGTTGAGTGTGAGTCCAACGAATGAAAAATTATATAAAAGCCGAGTTGATATACAGATTAGATGGTTAAAAGATTGACTGGAACACACACATAATGGCTAACACACACACACACACACACACACACACACACACACACACACACACACACATCTACAAGATGGACCAACAAGTTAGCTGTGTCTAAGTGAGTGTGGACAATGTTTGGACAGTGTTTAAAAACTCCAGCAGCACTGCTGCGTCTGATCCACCCATACCACTGTAATGTATACTTACTCAAATGTTACCTCCGCTGGTGGGGGTCCTGATAATTGAAGATCAGTGTGAAAGAGGGCTAATAAAATCAAGCAATCCCTTCCTGTTAGGCAAACACCAACTGATGTCACTCTGTGTTCAATGCCCTTCTGCAAAACGTAACATCTTTCATTGCATTGCATCATATGCTGAAATTAGCGTTTTGCCCACAATGCCCCTTAACTAGTGTCCCTGCATTCACTGCACAACCTTCTCAACACACCATTCTTCACCTGCCAATCCAGCACTAAATCAGACAAAGCTGTTGACTTGCTAACGTGCTACTGGCTCTACATTTATGCCGACGTGTATGAGCACGAACACACACACACACACACACACCACACACACACATACATAAAACCTAGCCTGTCAACACACTTGTCACAGTGTCACAGGGCAACAGAGAATAGTCTTCAATGCTGTCACCTTGAAAACAGATACATCTATCTACACACACACACACACACACACACACACACACACACACACACAAAAAGCCGTTTTTACATGATAGATATAAGTACCAGTGATACAGTCCCTGGTCATCAATTAAACCCCTAAAATCATCTCTATTCTTTAAATGAAGTTCTTCCCAAGAAATAAAATCTCCTGAATCCTTACCAGACGTTTACCCCCTTCACCCACCCCTCTGTCACGCATCTGCAGCTTGAAAACTCTGCCCAGGAAGTGAAGGGGATTGGTTCTTTATGTTTATGATGTAAGAAACCCTGCCTGTCTGAACTGGCCTGTTTGTGGAAATACTCGGCCGTAGCGCTGGATGAAGGGTGTCCTTTTACACCTGTTTACAATAATGTCTGCACGTCTGTGTAACAATACAATGGACCAATGAATTGTACTCGGACAAAGCAGAACCTAGTGTCTCCAAAGTTTTTTTATCTTAATTAATACAATTAAATTAATTTATGTTGAATAATAATTAATTTTAAAAATATATTTTTGGCTATTTCTTTCGGCCCATTAATCATGAAGCTTTAAGAGTATATAGACGACAGCTGGTATTTCCACCAGAAATGGAGATTCAATGCTTCCTGTCAGCGATGATATGTGACAAAAACTGGCTATAGAAATGAAGTGTGTAAACCTTGTTAGTGAAAGTAACGTTCTGTACAATGTGGGGACCATTGGTCCTCAGGCCTTCTTTTGTTCTTAAATGTACCAAAAAAAGCAAGAGGGAACTAACACACACACACACACACACACCTGAATCATGTTGCATACACACCCTTTGGAATAGTCCCTATCAAATCACTGTAGCTAGCAATGAACAGGAGGTGAGGCAGTTACTTACAGACGCTCATGTTTTCATTCTGATTGGACACTTCTTTCCCAGACGCTCCTGTATTCTTTTGATCCATAACTCTCCGAGGAGAGGAGGGAGAGCTCTTGACTTCCTACAGAGAAAGAGAAAGAGAGAGAGAGAGAGAGAGAGAGAGAGAGGAAGAGTGGGAGTGGTTACAAAAGTAATAATCCACTGCCTGTGTTACTTTGTACGTTGCAGAGAAGGTTAGCCATATGTGCACAAATTGACTTAATAAATTTCTGCTGTACAAGACGTGAGTATGTGTGTGTGTGTGTGTGTGTGTCGGTGCATGTAAACGTCCTAGCCACATAAACCATTGAGTCTGTATGTGAACTTACATTTCACTTCCTCTCTCTGAAAACCACAGAGACACATACTAGTTTCAAATTACACCATATGTCCAAAAGTATTTGGACATCTCCTAATCCATCATGCATTCTGCAATAATGTTATCTATAGGAAGTTGTCTGTCTGCTGTAGCAACAGCTTTTAGCAACTCTTGTGGGAAGGCTTTACAACACTAGACAATTGGAACATTTCTGTGAGAATCGGATGGCAGCCTTATGAATATTCATGAGGTCAGGTAACAGTGTTAATGATTAGCTCTGGATTACAACCTCCGCCCCAAATCATCCCAGATGTGTTGGGTGGTGAGCCATCGCACCAAAGAATCACCTCCACTACTCCACAGCCCAGTTCCTGTGGGGCTTTATATGATGGCAGTAAGTTAATGTGCAGTGTCCCATTTCATTTCATGCATTTCTAAGCACATTCGAACATCTGTTTCCACAATGGCTCCACCCTAATGTAAGATAAGGGTGTGTACAGACTTTTGGGCATGAGGAAGTCTGCAGTGTAAAGGGTTAACGGAATCTCAGTTTGATTTAATAAGTTAAAGCTGAGTGGAATGTTTCTCTAGATTAACACCTGCTGAGTAAACACTGATGTCCTTGAATGAAGCACAGTGAATGTAGCACTTGACTTCACAACAGCTGCTTGCTTCAGAAACACCGTAGTTATACACCATCTCAAAATCATTAGCGCTCAAGATGACATCACTACAATATGAAATCATACACTCATTAAGAATGTCACCATTACTCAAATAAACAAAGCAATAATAATAATAATAAAAATGAACTGAAACAACACTTCATATATTTCTTCATTCATTCATCCTCAGTAACCTCTTCATCTGGATAAGGGTTAATTAATGATCAATTATTCCCCTAAAACCCATCTCTGTTTATTAAATCTTAAGAAATTATTTCCCAAAAAAACCTCCCCTAAAGCCTTATAAGGCAGACCTTCCCTATACATTCTCCCTCATTTAGTATGCACAGATTTACGAATACGCAATTAGTCCCTTTCTCTGTCTCCACCCACGCCTTTGCCACTCGCCTGAAGCATGAAGCCCAGTCTTGGAAACTGACAGGACTTGTGCCTAAGGTTTATACCCGCTATGATTCTAATGTTAGAATCATAGAATTACAGTAGGGCGGCACGGTGCCGCAGCAGGGACCTGGAGTTGTGGGTTCGAGCCCCACTCTGGGTGACTGTCTGTGAGGAGTTGGTAAGTGGATTGGAGACTCAAAACTGCCCGTAGGTGTGAGTGTGTGAGTGAATGTGTGAGTGTATGTCGCCCTGTGAAGGACTGGCGCCCCCTCCAGGGTGTGTTCTTGCCTTCCGCCTTCCGGGTGTGAGGAGTGTGGTGTGTCCTCCCTGTGTCTGCGTGGGTTTCCTCTGGGTGACTGTCTGTGAGGAGTGTGGTGTGTTCTCTCTGTGTCTGCGTGGGTTTCCTCCGGGTGACTGTCTGTGAGGAGTGTGGTGTGTTCTCCCTGTGTCTGTGTGGGTTTCCTCGGGGTGACTGTCTGTGAGGAGTGTGGTGTGTTCTCTCTGTGTCTGCGTGGGTTTCCTCCTGGTGACTGTCTGTGAGGAGTGTGGTGTGTTCTCCCGGTGTCTGTGTGGTTTGCCTTGGGGTGACTGTCTGTGAGGAGTGTGGTGTGTTCTCTCTGTGTCTGCGTGGGTTTCCTCCGGGTGACTGTCTGTGAGGAGTGTGGTGTGTTCTCCCTGTGTCCGCGTGGGTTTCCTCGGGGTGACTGTCTGTGAGGAGTGTGGTGTGTTCTCCCTGTGTCTGTGTGGGTTTCCTCGGGGTGACTGTCTGTGAGGAGTGTGGTGTGTTCTCCATGTGTCTGCATGGGTTTCCTCCGGGTGACTGTCTGTGAGGAGACAAAAACACACGTTGGTAGGTGGACTGGCGACACAAAAGTGTCCGTAGGTGTGAGTGTGTGAGTGACTGTGTGTGTGTGTCTGTGTTGCCCTGTGAAGGATTGGCACCCCCTCCAGGGTGTATTCCTGCCTTGCGCCAAATAATTCCAGGTAGGCTCCGGACCCACCGCGACCCTGAACTAGATAAGCGGTTACAGACAATGAATGAATGAAGGAATGAATTACAGCATACTGTAGTGCGTAATGTTGTACATGAGAGTAGGCCTTTTGAAATGTTTTTAGGCTGTTGCTGACAGGCACATGTAGAATAATGGCAATGTTAAAAAGCCATATATCACATTTATATCTACCAGCCTCTATATCAGTGGCTACAGCAGTAAGCAGCTTTTATAGGTCTGAAAGCACATTAACATCTACGTCTATTACTCTGATCTGTCAATCTATTGTCAAAAAAAGAGCAGATGACATTCCTGACTAATGTAATTGATTCTGACAAACTTTATTGAAGACCTTTAATGAAAGGTGATGCTAAAATACTGAGAGTCTCAGACAATAACTAGATTATCAGCCTCCACCATCTCCTCTCTCTTTTTCTTTCTCTCTCTCTCTCTCTCTCCATCTCATCTTGCTACTTTGTTTTCCAAAAATATTTGCAAATCAAATACATTCCCCACAGCGTTTCCACGACAACCGCTCAGCTGGATAAGGCCATACAAACAGCAGGGAAATCAACAGCTTCACAGCTCTCTAACACACACAACACACACATACATGGACTTACACACATGTACAGTATTGTGCAAAGGTCAGAGACCCCCACATATTGACGTTTTATTTAACGTTCAGCCAATAAGTACGAGCTTTTCAGTTTTTCAGGAGATATTGTTGAATAAAATGGAAATGTGATCATTCACTGCTATAAAAAGGGCAAATACAAGCAAAATAAATGTTTTGAATAAAAGACATAGAGCAAAGGTCACGTTTAACTACCACAAAAGAGCTGAGAGGCCATTGAAAGTGTCCTCATCTGATAAACAGAACTTTTACCAAGCTCCACTTTCGCGTCGGTAAACAGTACGTTTATTTTTTTATTTTTTGAAAATAACAAAAAAGTGGTCTCTGACTTTCGCACATTGAAGTACACACCTTCACACACAAGTGTCAAGCGTCTGTTTTGAAGGGTTGTGTTACAGTGTTTTGGCCCTGCACACACACAGCGCCCAGCGGTCTGGCCTATACTGAGCGGAGAGGTTAAAGGTCAGGATGGCAGCAGAAAACAGGTGTGGTCATTCACAAACACACACTCACACACACACAGAGAGAGAGAGAGAACAGTCTGATTAGTGGAGCCCCATGGAAATACCTCAGGGTCAATGTGGTGGCACAGCTACAGTAACACCTTAACCACACAGGCCTCTCTGCAGGAAGCAACGGTCTATGTTTCCATCAACATAACAGCACAGGTGGGTGGTAATTAGTCACATTTTACAAGTGCATGTACGTGAAAGTACATTCTGATGGTTTTGTACTTATTTTCAAATCATAATACTTTACATGTACTCAGGTCTATTAGGGAGTAGTCTATGTTTGACACACTCACATTGTGGCTGTGTATATTTAGTTACTAATTCAATGTATAATGTAACACTTAGATTAGTGCGATCCCTACATCATCTTACATGGTTATGACAGCCAGTGTCGATGATTCAAATTATATCATAAATGATAGTGTAGGAGGCGGCACGGTGGTGCAGCAGGTAGGTGTCGCAGTCACACAGCTCCAGGGACCTGGAGGTTGTGGTTTCGATTCCCGCTCCAGGTGACTGTCTGTGAGGAGTGTGGTGTGTTCTCCCTGTGTCTGTGTGGGTTTCCTCCGGGTGACTGTCTGTGAGGAGTGTGGTGTGTTCTCCCTGTGTCTGCGTGGGTTTCCTCCGGGTGCTCCGGTTTCCTCCCACAGTTCAAAAACAAACGTTGGTAGGTGGATTGGCGACTCAAAAGTGTCCGTAGGTGTGAATGTGAGTGTGTGTGTGTGTCTGTGTTGCCCTGTGAAGGACTGGCGCCCCCTCCAGGGTGTATTCCCGCCTTGCGCCCAATGATTCCAGGTAGGCTCTGGACCCACGGCGACCCTGAACTGGATAAGGGTTACAGATAATTAATGAATGATAGTGTAGGATATCCAGAGTATGTTTTGGGCATCTCTAAGAATCCCTGGAGAAAATGGCCGACTGCTCGGTTAAGTAGATATTTTGTAGCTGATTTTGGGGCAGTACTTCTGCTTTTGCTTGAGTCTGTATTTTAGCCGAGTAAAGATACTTTCGCTGGAGTGTGGATGTAGATTACCCACCTCTGAATAACACGGGTTAAACATGAGCTGCAGTTTCATCATAATCATATGCCTGATTATATTTAGAGGCTGTGATTCAGCAGGCACTGTGTAATGCTTTCTACAAAGAACATTTAGACTGACCTCAACGTAGGTCAGTTTATTTAAAAGCGATTCAAACAAGACCTGTTTTCAAGATTAAATACCAAGTAAATATTGAAAACATCAGTTTTGCACAAAGCAAAACCACAGTGTATGTATGTATGTGTGTGTGTGTGTGTGTGTGTGTGTGTGTGTGTGTGTGTATGAGAGAGACAGGGGGTTTCCTGTTTGTGTAAGCAGCACTGAGAGGCTCTCATTACTATGCAGTCCCTGATAAGTGGACATTTTTAAACATTAGTCACCAAGCTAGAGTTAGACAAACAAGACGCCAGGCATTTAAACAGTGCCGAGGTACACACACACACACACGGACGCAAAGAATGCGACTCTTGTATAATACTCAACCCTTCATTAAGTTCAGGAGGTATCTGTGAACATTAGGAAAGAAGAGAAGCAGGAGTTCCAGTAATGAATAACAGACACAGAGAAAATGAAACTCCTAGTAGCAATGGAAGACTTAGCAGAGCATCAGAACTGTCCCCATCAGGTTAACAGCAAAGGGGAAATGTCAAGCTCCACTCTCACTTCTGATCAGCAAAAATCCACACGGTACGTAGCTTAATTAAAAGAACAGAACCTATGTGGGTCTGAAAGGACGTGGAGCTATTAAGAAAGCATTGCTGAAATCACAACAGAACTGAATGGGTTTATCCAGGGGATACACAGACTCACTCACACACAGATTACTATTGACTTCTCCTAAATGATATCCTCCTCTAGTTCCAGAGTAAAAGGCATATAAAAGGAATGAAAGTGGACACACTATGGTGACGATGCCTGGCTGACCATCACATGACAGAGTGATGAGTTATTGTACTAAGAACTAGACGCACCGTCCTATTTTAACAAAGCTGTAATGGTACAGAGCTGATTTTAACCTGAGCTTCAGTGTGAGTTTATAAAGAGGCCTGGATGACAGCAGGCCTATGTGTTCTTCACTTTTAGACATGAGACTACCGTGTGTGACACTTCACCTATATTTAGCAGCTCAGGGATGTGGGTATTTAAGTAGAGGACTGAGGGCTGGACTGCTTATTTTAGCCTTAGCCTTAGCTCCAAACTTGTAGTGCAATCCACACATTTTTCCCAGTTTTAAGAATAATTCCACAGCGTAGATATAGACAAAACCTACTGTATGTTTGGACATGAAATGGTTTATTGTACAAACATCCTAACGTCTCTGGGCTGTTTGGAAATGTTTGATTGATAAGATGGGTTTGTAAATCCAAACCCTTCAAATCAGCGGTGTGGAGGGTTACTTCACCGCTACCTGTACATGACTCATCTCACTTATTTAACCCCCTCAGGTAAGGCAGCCTGGGCGCCACATATTTTTTAGGACACATCATCAATCTTAGTGGTGGTACATTTAACACAGCGGTGGTGGTAAGTTCTGGGAGTCCAGTGGTCCCTGTAGTATAGTGAGTAATACCACTGTCCTCCAGCAGACTTTGGCTCCTGCTCAGGTAGAAACACAATGCCATATCAACTGGAGTTCTTAGGTGTTTCTAACGCTGCTTTGCGTACCTCTTTAACATGTTTAAAAACTGGGGGTCTGGATACAAGCTCCTACCAAATCTCATTAATATTAAGCTGAATTGAATTATGAATTATGGGCGGCACGGTGGGCGCAGCAGGTTAGTGTCGCAGTCACAAAGCTCCAGGGACCTGGAGGTTGTGGGTTCGATTCCCGCTCCGGGTGACTGTCTGTGTGGTGTGTTCTCCCTGTGTCCGCGTGGGTTTCCTCCGGGTGCTCCGGTTTTCTCCCACAGTCCAAAAACACTCGTTGGTAGGTGGATTGGCGACTCAAAAGTGTCCGTAGGTGTGAGTGAATGTGTGTGTGTCTGTGTTGCCCTGTGAAGGACTGGTGCCCCCTCCAGGGTGTATCCCCGCCTTGCGCCCAATGATTCCAGGTAGGCTCTGGACCCACCACGACCCTGAACTGGATAAGGGTTACAGATAATGAATGAGTGAATTAATGAATTATGCAGAAATTTTGAAATTTAGTTGGACTTTCCCTTTAATGTTAACTTTGGTTATTCTGTACTGGAAAGATATTTTCTGCACTAGAAGTACTACTTTTATTTTAAATACACACACTTACATAAACCTTCACAGCCACACACAATCACACACAACACATGGTCAGACAATTGGTCTATTGACCCATACACACTTTATACCAGACATTCAGAGTGGTGTATTGTGAAAACCCAGGAAATATGAAGCAGCAAGTGCATTGTTTACACTGTTGGTGTTTACCTGAT